>NC_088931.1:50075000-50120000 GCF_038396675.1 Hydra vulgaris
TTGTGCAGCCTCGTTTGTGTACGAATCCATGCTGGGCTTTTGAAAGCAATTAGTTGGCGACACAATAAGACATGTAACAAATTAATTTTTTTAAATCATAATAAATTTATTAGTATTAAAACTTTATTATTCTTGAGAATTTTATGTAAAATATTGATGATGGTGCAATACTATTAATAAATAATTATAAAAAAAAACAGTTAATAAACTTTCTTTGCTTGGTGTCATTATAAACAGTAACTTACATTTTACCGAACACATAAAAGAGATAAAAGCAAAAGCATACAAAAAATTATTCTCAATAACTAATATATTTGGCCTAGCCTTCAAAGTTCATTTACAATTCTTCAAAACATTCATTCTACTTAACTTTAATTACTGCCCAAGTCTTATAATTTACTACAGAAAAAAGAAATACATAATTCAAGCAATGCATACTATATGATTTTATTTTTACTACTTAAAATTAATATTCAATTTATGCAGAGCACTAAAACTATGCAATAAAATAATTTATTACAAGAAATCGATGAACTTTTTCAAACAATTTGATTTTATTAACCTTGATAACATCAAGTACAACACTTGAAATAAAATTTTTTTAAACTTTAAAGTCTAACAAACACGATGAACAGTCATTTAAGTCTTAGTGATCCAAGGTTCTTATTGTGTCAAGTTTTCTCTTTTGCATTTTTTTTTTTTCATTTGCATAGAATGCTAAAAGCGCTTTATCCCCTTATGGTAAAGGTATTACTTATCCACATAGTCTCCATCTACTATTTATTTTAAGAACCACCTCTCTCATGTTCTGAGCAGTAAACAAGAGAGAAATCTACATTGATTAGGAAATTAACCTTAAAAAATAAAAATAAAGGTTTTAAAAACACATTCTTTGCTTTAGAATATTTGACGAGTATGCCCATGGACCGAAAAACAACTTTTTATAATCTGCTAATATTTTTTTAAACAAAATTTGCAATTTTATTCAAAAATAAATAATGACATATGATACCAAAAAATGAAAAAGCTCAAAAAATGAAATTTGTGTATTAAGTATTGCAATTTTCAGATTCATCTACAAATAAAAAGAATTATCTGTAAAAATTACCTTTTCAATTTAAAACTGTCAAAACTTATTTTCAAGCTCAGAACTAAAAAAACTGCTAAAAGCTGCGCTTAAAACCAATTATAAAGTCATCCTTGATCTATGTACTATCAGTTCTAACAAGAAATTTTACCCCAAATTACATTATAGAGGCAATCTTATGATTCCTGCTCATTTACTTAACTTCTGCAACAAATGAAAAACATTGGTTCTGATCTTAATCCAGATCTATGGTCCTTTCAATTTATTTAGGAAAGGGGATGCTGAAAGTTGCTGCTATGAGAACAATTGGAACCACATAAATTGCATGTGTGGAAAAACTCATTAGGTTGTATTTTTAACGAAACCTGATAGGTGTTGATGAAGGTCTCTGTAAATCATAAATTAAAGCTTACCATGATTGATGGTAAAGCCTGCACAGGATTGAATGGACAGACAAATAAAGTCAATGCTTTACCAATTGTGGATGCTAGCAATCATTATCAAACAAACTAGAGACAGAACATAAACTTAAATTGAAACAATTTTAAATATGAACTCTCTATCCTCCATAACTAGGAATGGCTCATGGAGTGCTTCTTATACATTGTCTATAAAAAGAACCTGAAGATCTAGTAGATCTGAGGGACATAGCAAAGGAGTGTGTTAAAGAGGAGAAGAAATAAATGCAGTAAGGAAATAAATGCAGTAAGCAAAAGGAGTATGTTAAAGAGGAGAAGAAATAAATGCAATAAAAACACTTCTGAGAAAAAAACTAGGTTTGATTGGGGATATTACCAGATCCAGAGTTTCTTGTACATCAAATGATAGAATTTATTTTTAATTTAAAAAAAAGCTTATATTAACTTTATTTTTTTATCGCAGATTACCGTGGCACTTGACTTTGAGAAAAAAATGTTAAGAAAAAGCAAAATTTTGTCCTTGGTCATGTGTTGTTTCTTACTTATATTAATATTCTTCTTAATAATCTAGCTTCTAAAATATAAATTTGTCTTCTATAAATATGCTAATAATATAGCGATGTACTTTTACTTTGATAAATATAGATCACTTTTTGACATCTTAAAACAAACAGCCAGTTTGCAGTGAACAATTTTTAAACCCAAACAAAAAGTTGTTTACTGTTAACTATTATTAAAACAATGTTGATTCTAATGAGTTCTCTACTTTATGCCTTCTCTGATTTGTACTGCTAACTTCTCATTGAGAGTATCAATCATTTGCAAATTAAACATCTGCAAAGGAATTTTTTAACAAATTCAATCCCTGTTGTATATTTTAATTTTGAACATTTCCTCATGCCAAGAGGCTATTCTAGGCCTTTTTCAACAGCATTAAATGTACTTGGGCGAGTTTTGAGCACCACCCAAATTCAGAAGTTAAGGACTTTCTTTTTTTTTTTAATATTGGCAAATATTGTTTTTTTCACAAAAAAATGCCTTTATTGAGGAATGTTTTCATCAACGCATCCTTATGGCATGCATCACCATGGCACAAAAATTATTTTTACGGCATCATATGGCATCCAAATTATTTTCCAAGAATAGTCCTTGATGTCTATTTCAAAATTTTTTAAATGCTGAACTATTTTAATTTTAGTAATAGGTCTTTTTCAAATGGTAATCTTTCTAAGCTGGTGAATATGGAAACATATTAGACATCATAATGATTGGGGTATGCAACATATCTCTATGAATACATGATGATTTGAAAGTAACAGTCTAGAATATGGTTAAATAGTTTAGAGAGAATTGAATTAGAGAAAACTTTTGTAAGATTGTGACAGGAATGCTGTCCAGACTACAAACTGTAAAAGAACCCACTCCTCCCTGTTTATTAGATTTGGACTAAAATTCTCACCCCGTCTTTTTATTTCACTTCTGCCCCCCCCCCCCCAATCTCCTTGTGTTAATGACTCGATAGTGTACACCTCTCCTTCCTCCCTTATTATCAGACTTCTAAATCTTGTATTTAGAAGGTTCTTTGCAAATAAATTTTGGGAAAAGTAATAAGATCAAAACCATACATTAAATGTTTTCTTTTATCACACTTTATTAATTTGTTTGCATTACAATTTAATTATACAATTACAAAGATATAGAAATTCAAATTACAATAGCTAAATCTGTTTATTTTCTTTTAAAAACTCAATGTGATTATTTTTATTTTCCTTCATACAGTCTTTATTTTATTTATCTAAATGAATATAAAGATAATTTTTAAAATGAAATCTGATGGTTTTAATGTGTATAGTGATGTGTATAGGATTAATAATGTGCATATGATTAATAATGTGTATAGTGATATTAATAATAGTGATGATTTTAATAGGTTGTGTATAGTGATGATAGTGTGTAATAGTGATGATTAATAAGCTAACAGTTAATAGGTTTCTAAAATTAGTTAAAGCCCAAAGTTTTATATTTGCAGCAACTTGATACATTCTTAAAATACAATTTTAGAATACTTAAATATATAAATTTAAAAGCAAATAAAAATACTCACTTTCAGTTCCATAAAAGTTATACTTTATAATAATCTTAGATGTTAATAATATTCTAAAATTTTTTGCTTTGATCACACTATTAAAAGGAACATACTGACTTTCTCCACCATGCAAAGAAATCTAAACAACAAAAAAATTTGTTTACTTCTTTAAAATTCAGTTTTCAAGAAAAGTTTATAATAAAGTAGAATCTGCTTTATAAGGTTCTTTATAATTGAAGGTTTAATATTATGTTATTATGGTTCAAAGCTATACAAATTGTTTGCAAAAATACTACAGTAAATATTATAGCACAGTGGTTAGAGTGATAACTTTAGAACCAAAAAGTAAGATGTTCAATGCCCACATTAGAAAGCAAAATTGGTGAGGAAGGCAGCAATGGCTTTCTCATTAAATGCTTTTCCCTGGTGTAATGTGACTAGACCATCACGTATTCTTGCAGCATCTTAATAATTAAAAAGAAAAAAACTGCTAAAACTATGTTAAATATTTTGATTGGGTAAAATACTATACAAACTAATAACACTTTTTATATTTTTTTGTCACAGACACATTCAAATTGTTAAAGTTTCGATTTTCTTTACTGTATTATAAGCTAAAAATATAATGAAAGAATACAGAAAAAAATTATTAATTTGTGCTCGAAACGAATCAAAAGAAAGATTATATTCAAGTAAGAAATCAATTGATGAATTAAATTTATATCTTCAATCACAAATTAGATCTAATGATTATGAGTTAATTAATAATATAACGAACAAGTCTAAGAATTACCATCACTTTTTAAATATACTAACGCTTATGTTTTACGCTTTTTAATGTCTTCTTTTTTAAACGGTTGGTTTTATGTTGTTTTTTCTTTACCTGATGACGCTAATCACAATATGTCAACGAAATATTGTTAATATATTATTATATCTAAAATATATTTAAAAGATAGTTATACATTGCCTTTCTTACTAAAATCAATGTATATATTTATAAACATATTGTATAACAAGAAATGACTTTTAAAGATATATATATATATATATATATATATATATATATATATATATATATATATATATATATATATATACATATATATATATATAATATATATATATGTATATAAGCAAAAACTAAATATGTACTGTTATAAAAAATATTAAAATAAATAAGTACTATACATGTATAATGCCTATTATTTATGTCATACATCTTTCAAAACTTTTTTTTAATAATTTGATTTTTCTCAACACTTCATCATCATCACTATTTTTTCTATTTTCTAATCCAATCATACCATCTTAATAAACTGTTGAGTTTTTAAGCTATCTTTTTAAAGAAATTTCAACAAAACTATTACCACTATTTAAGGTAGGAGTCGTGAAGTAGTAAAGAAAGTTTAAGAAGAAAAAAGATAGAGAGACATTCAAAATCAAATGCTTGTTGTTTAAGCAATCTAAAAGTGAAAGCTTTTTAAAAAGACTATAACATTTTTGATTGCTTAGAATTTTTTTTTGAGGTTTTTAGATTGTCAGAAAAATTATTAAGATATGAAACAACAACCAAAGATAGATCTTTGTAGTAACCCAGAAGTTACTAGAAATGAAAAACAGTGTTGCCTATCAAGAGTGTCTTTAATAATGTGAAAGTGTTACAATTGTGAACAGTAATGTTAATTTTGCAAACTTTCCAAGATGAAATGAAGTTTATAAGACTTTTAAAGACTTTCTCAAAGTCTTTAAAACCTAATTTCAATGTTTTTAAACTTTCAGGTTAGACAGTACTTTTATACATTAATTACTTGCAATGATAAAAAGATGTTTGTTTAAAGAAGTTTTATTCTAGTGAAGAAAATGAAAAAAAAAATACAACTAAAAAAAGGAGCTAAATTAAACGAAAACCATGACGTAGAGTGATATTAAATAAAAACTAAAACCTTTCAGGGACAAGAGTCAATTCCTAATAATGAGCAAATATTAGCAAATTTAGATTATAACAGGAAACTTGACTCATTTAAAAAAATAATTTCTTAATCAATTAAAATCTTGTTTAAGAAGACATCCATGATTAAAAAGATATTTTAAAAGACAGTCTTTTATGTGAAATGAAATTTATTCATTTAAAGATGAACAAACAAGAAAACTGTTTTGCACCAGCATTTACAATGATGAAAAAAATAAACTTATTATAAAAGAATTTTTAAAAGAAAATTATTCTTCCTTGACTAAAACTAGTGTTTGTAAAACACATGCTGTATTTTGTGACTCAAATGTTTTTCTTGATAAACATAATTTTTAAGTTCAATAAATACGGAAAAGTTATAAGTAAACAAAAAAAGATTGCATAACTAAACTAGATGTTAAATGTAAAAAGACTTTAAGGAAAAAAACATATATACTTTCAAAAAATTAAAGAAAATATTACTATCTGATAATAGCAATCTATTCTCAATTATATAGAAAAAACAAATATTAGATTAGATTAGATTAAAATTTATTAGAACAGTGATACATGTTCTAAAGGACACACAGGTTCATAAAATATGAAGGACTCTGATAACGTGCCCTACAATCACATAATACATATGTGAGATAAGACCAATTATATATATATTTATATATATATATATATATATATATATATATATATATATATATATATAATATATATATATATTACAATTATATATATTACAACTATATATATTACAATTATATATATTACAATTATATATATTACAATTATATATATTACAATTATATATATTACAATTATATATAAAATATGTTAATACTTTGTAACATATTAGTATGTTGTGCAAAACAAAATACAATTCTTACACTAGAACAAAAAAAAACATATTTTACTGCATACTTAGATATGTATAAAACAGCAAGGGCTTCAAAAAATCAAGGGTTAGTGTTTGGGAAAGTAGTATTTATGTAAAAAAATTTTAAAAATAAACTTAAAAAATAAAAAAATTTAAAAACATTTTTTATATCTCAAAATTCAAGAACAAAGCAAAACTATTTATGACATTTTAAAAACCTCAAAATTATAATTTCAATTTCCTTTTAGTCTATTGGAATAAAGAATTTAAAAACTTTGATTTATAAATACTTAGATCAGAAATAAAAAACATGGAACAATTTTTAAAAATTGTTAAATTGATAATTTGCATCTGCTGCATTTTTAAATGTTTCTTTATAATCTTTCAAAGACAAAAAGCCAAACAATTAAGAATGTCTTAGATATGTTATCCAGTTAGATATTTAACAGGAATACTGTAAATATTGGGTACCTATATAGTTAAACTAAATGGTGGGTGAAGATTATGCATTTATCTAAATATTTCATTATCTGGTGGTAATGTGTAAAAAGGGAAAATTTCCTGATGGTTATGTATAATAATAATAGAAACAATTAAAATGGATATTACATAACAAATTCAAAAAGTTCATATGTATGTTTTAAAACTAATGCATTTTAATTCAGCCATATCATTAGATATCAATTTTTTGTTTTTGTTATACCTTGATAAAATTTTATAGAAATTTATAATTAAAAAACAGCTTTAAAAGTTACAATAAAAAAAGAAATTAAATGCATAAATTCAAAGTAAGACACCTCATTAATATAGATAATATATCAGTCCAACTAAAGAAACTGGAGCAATTATTTAATTTATTTTTACTTTTTTTTATTTTATATTCTTTTTTTATTTATGAAATATATAACTGTTTTAACCATTATCACATATCATTATCAACCATTTTATGTATCATCATCAACCATTTCATATATCATTATCAAACATATCATATATTATTATTAAAAATATTATATATCATTATCAACCATATCATGTTCATTATCAAACATATATATCATTATAAACCATATCATATATCATTATCAACCATATCATATACCATTATCAAACATATCATATATCATTTTCAAACATATTACTTTTGGTAATAAAATAAGTGAAATTGTTTTAAATTGACATTTTTGTTATATTTGATGCAGGTAATTTGTGGTGCTTAAACTAGACTGAGCAATGAAAGCCCACAGAGAAATATGAAACATTTCTATTGAAAAAACTTTTTATATAAAGGAGGATAACTAATAAAAACAAAGAAAAATGAACACATGTTCAGAAGAAACACAGATTTATTTTAAGGAGAAAAAGTTTATGCACAACCATAGTCAACAGTAATTTTATCGTTAAAGTATACCTAAAACAAAATAGGACATATAAGTAAGTAAAAATCTTCATAAATACAAATTTTTAATTTACTTTAACACAAATAGGCATATGCATAGAGATATCACTATTTAAATATAAACAAATATAAAATGATAGGAGGTATAAGATAAAGAAAAAACATTATTGCTTTTGTATAATCATAGTTTATTTAGTGGTGTTAATAAACTTATCCTCAGAATTGCATTTATTATTATCAGTGTTTTGAAGAGGCTCCGCACCAATACCCAGTTTATCCTGACAGATAAACACCATTGCCATTCATGCTTTACAGCGCAATTTACGCCTGCTCCATACTGCAGTAAAAAAGAAATTCACTACAAACAGCCAAACCCTAACTACACCTAAATTTGGAAAGCACTAATATTTTTGAAGAAATAATATGGATAATGAAAGATGTGAATTCAATACCAAATAGTTTTAATTTTAAAAAATTTTAAAAGTAAAAAAATATAAATAAAATAAAAATAATAAAAAATAATATATATGTATATATTTATATTTTATTTATCTATAAATTTATCAAATTATATATATATATATATATATATATATATATATATATATATATATATATTTATATAATTTGATAAATATATAGATAAATAAAATATAAATAAAAATTTTAAATACAAATGAAAAAAATCAATACACTAAAATGTAAACAATAATATAAAATAATAAAATTTTAAACCATATCATATACCATTATTAAACCTATCATATATCATTATCAAACAAATCAGTTTTGGTAATAAAATAAGTGAAACTGTTTTAAATTGATAAAACTATGAATTTTATGTTGAAATTTTGTTGCAGTTCTTTTCTTATTATACAATTTTAAATGAAATTTTCAAACAAAAAATAAAACTTTTGATCCAAAGGATTCTAATTTTCATCTGTATTTTAACTGGAATAAGAAATTGCTGTTCATTTAGAAGGATCATTTAGCTTTAATAGCTTTTAATTAAAAATTATTGAACATTTATTATAATGATGCCATAAACGAAATAATGAACATAGTTTATGTAAGCTTTATTATAAGGTAAGACTTTCAGTTTTGAAAAAATCTAGTTATATACTATTAAAATCCAATCTGGAACAGTGATGTTAAACAAATTTTTTAAAGATGTCGAATGAAGCTACAATACAGCTTACAGGTTACAATTTTTTATCATAAAACTTAATATAATATAATATAATAAATTTGTTCCTTAACTATAAAAATAAAAACTACTTTATTTCTTAAAGTAGTATAAAATAATTAAAAAAAATTATTCTTACTTAAAAAAAGTATAACAATTAAATTCAATTAAATTTAAATAAAATATCATTTAAGAAATAAAAAATCACCTTGGTAACTGTAAAATAGTTATTCCCTATTGGATAAAAGTATATAGCTTGAATCAGTAAATCGACATCAATAGGTGATTGACTCCACAATTTTATTCCAGTCATATAATAAACTTGATCAAAGGAAACTTCAACAGAATATATATAAGATTTATCCAAAGTAATAATTTCTAAAGAACTTTCATTGACATTCTGTGTATTCAAGGAGCGTACATCTCCAACAACTAAATAAATATAAACTGTCAACATAGTATATTAACATTAATGAAAAACAATCTTTTTTTTAAAAACTCTAATCATGTCTTGTCATTTTTAATAGAAACAAAATAATAAATCAAATGAAAAAATGGGTAACTGGTTTATAAATCAAATAGTGAAGAAAAATTCAAAACGTTAACAAAAAAAAAAAAAAAAAAAAGTAGCAAATTATTGCTAAGGATTGCAACAAGTAATTGTCAAATGGCTGAGCAATGAAAAACATTTCAATAAGTTTGTGTCACAAGAATCCAGCAAAATTATAGATTCTATAAAAACTAGCCAACATTGGATTGGACATCAGCAAAACTATAGATTTACAAAATTTGTTTAAATTAGATATTACAACATTCAAAATGATTGAATCAACCATAATTAAATAGACACTGAAAAACACACTTTTACTATTTTCAAGCTCTTTTATGTTATATAATTTTATACAGTACTAGGCTCACATTGAATAACCAATTTCTTCCTGCTTCACTGAAAACAATGATTCATTTAAGCAACAAAATACACTCATATTAAGTTCTACAATGGTATACTTCGATCTTAGTATTGAAATTACAAAGTTAGATGTCCAATTAAGTTTTGCTAATGTTATGACAATAAATACTTTATAAATTGTCATAATTGTAATTATGACAATTTATATACCTAAAGTTGAAACTTTTGTTGCACCCATATTTGATTGTTACTTTTGAAGCAAAACTTGCTAACATTGCACAGTGGGCCAGAATTGTCTAAAAATGGCAAAACTATTTATGGGTTAAATATAGACATATGATACATGTTTATAGAGGTTTTTGGGGCCAAGGATTTCATTTTTGGGCTCCATTTTAATTATGGAGTGATCATTACCACACAAGTGGTTATTTTAGGGCTTTTTAAGGGTGGTCATGGGGTGTCTCTATGGTTTTTAAATTAGATAGGGCATGTTGTATATCTAAATATAGGTAACTGCAGTCAGGAAATTAAAATCTGGGCATATTCAGTCTTTAGAAGTAGTCATGACCGCTAAAATGATCATTTTAGTGGTGGTCAAGGGTGGTCCTGAGATGTCACAATGTTTTTCAATTAGATGGGACATGTTGTATGTCTAAATATAGGTAATAGATATCAGCAAAATCAAATTTGGCCATATTTGGTCTCCAGGAATGTCATGGGTTGTCAAGACATTTTCGTGATTTTTATTTATTTTATGTACTTAATTTCTATGATATTGTGAATGTAAACAAATGACATTCAATAAAATTAAACTTTTTTAACATATTTTTTTTTAATATACAAGAATTTAGGTGATGACATACATCATACATTAGTACATCTAAAGCCCCTTAGCCTCCTCAGGTTGATTGGAGTTTTTGACTTTTCTTTGACTCTTCCTTATTCTGGATACCACATAAACTCCTTTTTCTGGATATTCACATAAAATTAACACAACAATCCACAAAAATGTACATTAAAAAACTGTTTTAACATAATAAAAATAATTACTAATATAAACTAAAATCACATAGTTGCCATAGAATGTTCTATTTAAAAAAGATTTTAAAATATTTTAAATGATTAAAAATCTATAACTGTTCTTTATGTGCCTTCTTCAGTTTTTTTATAGCAAAATCTACATATGGATATCATTTATAATAAAAAGTCTAGTACCTACTGCGCTCAGCTGAGCTCAGAAAATTTGGATTTGAAAGTGTAATTTAATGTAGGTCACATGTGCAGCCTAGTGCAGCCTAGTGTTTTTCTGCTTGTGTAAATTTAAGTGTTAAAAAAAATGTTGTGCATTTTAAGAGTTATATTAAAAAAAAGCATAAAAAAATAAATTTTCATACTTCTTCTTTTTATTTCAATATATGATTTCATTAAGAAATAAAATGTTGTAAAATCGTCTTGCTGGCCCCATATTTCATTTCTATATGATTTTTTACATTTTCACCAATTATTGTAAGGTAAAATATTGCCATATTTGTGATAAAATTGATATACTGAGCTCAAAAATTACAGTAGAGAAAAAATTATATCAGTTTTAGAGTGCTGGCGGTCTCTAGATTATATTTACAAAAAGAAATTACTACAATATAAAGGTTGGTTTTGAAGGATTTTGCTCACCTCTGACCCACTGTGCATTGTATTGGATCACTGCTCTTTAAGAGAGGGAAATTTTGATTTTATTAATTTTAATTTTTTAAATAAACACACAACCGTATTACCAGTTTTTTACAGAAACATTTTAAGCGTCTTTAATTTTATTTGATAGTTTTGAAAGTTGTTAATGTTTGGTATCTGCTTAATGTTTTGAGAGATCTTTTTGAAAAAAAAACAAAAAATTCTATAAAAACGTCAGAATGATTGAATAAATATATATTTATTATTGAACAAATATATTTATTTAAAAAATAAATATACTGGTTGTAAAAGTAGGTAGTTTCAGATCAAAATTTTACTCTTTTAGTTTTATTTGGTGATGTTATATAATAATATTATATAACAATGAAATGTTTTTTTATAAGTTATTGTTACAATTTCAAATTGAACTGTAATAATTTTTGTTAAATATATAAGTTTGCATCATTTGCAAACGTAAAGATATTTAAAAGTGTCACTGTTAACTTGAACCTTGCAAATAATGTAATGTAAATATAAATACTAAATGGTTTTGAATTGTGTTTAAAGCTCTGTATTCTTTTTTCATTGGTTTTAGCAATTTTGAAAACTATTAAAAGGAACTATTACATATCTTACATGGTTTACTTTAAAAAAAAACTATGAAAAATGTAAATGCATATAAAATAATTTATAAAAAACGATTTCTAATGGTAAAAAAAGGAATGTTATCTTCAATGTTACTTAGATGATCTGTCACTACTAACAAATAATTCAAAAATAACCAATTAAAAAAAAAGAAAAGGTATGCAACGCAAAAACAATTTCAAAGCAGTGCTATTCACCACTTATGACTGTTTGGTATAAAAATATTTGTAAGTCATAACATCAATAATTTATAAAAACAATAATAAATCAAATATACAAACCAGTGTCTCTGTATAAACAAGATAACTTAAAATCATTTTGCGAAAATTTTATAACATTTTGTGCAGGGTTGTAAGTTGTCTTAACTATTAAACATAAACCATTAAGCACACCATAATTATTATTTCTTAAAGTGTTTATTATACTTGTCAACTCAAAACTTTGATGATCAGTTAAACCATTTAAAGTTATTGGTATAAAATTTTTAAAAAAGAAAGTTTTATCGCTTAGATTATTGTAATAATCTGAACATTGAAGTGCAGTCATATTATTTGAAACAATTGAGAATGCATAGATGTTTGCTGAATAACTTGTATTTGAATAAATAGTGTCCTTTAAATGAAACATATGAAAATCTAGTTGCATCCAATTTACAGTAGATGGCAAAATAAATTTATTGAAAACCAAGAATGTCTCTTCTACAGCCAAACCAAAATAGATTTCACTGTTTGAAGCATTGCATAAAAAATCTGTTACAAAAAACTCTTGCCAAAAAGAAGACGATGAAAATGGAACTAAATATAGTAAGAATATAAATGTTACAAAATTATCAACTACAAACATATATTAGTCATAAGCTTAAATCTAATCTCAAGTACTTATAAAAAATAAAAATAAAAATTTAAATTACAAATATTAATATAAACAATATTTTATTTTGAAAATATGATAATTTCTTGATGGATAAAACTGTTTTATCCAGTGAGGAGGACTACAATAAGAAATACAAAAACAATCTTGTTTGATTTAGCAAAAAGGTTTCTGAAGAAAATAAACTATATTTATATATGGACTTTTAAAAAGATGTACAATAATCTCATAATTATCCTAACTTTATTTATTAACATTTTTACAATATAATTTAACATTTTCAGGAGAGCTAATCAGAAACGCAGAAAAAATTTTAAAAATGCTTTGCAGTTTGTTCTTTTTTTAATATAAAAATATTAATGAAATTTTGCATGCTTAATAAAACTTAAAAAAAATTATGTAACATTTCATTGACCGCCCTCAAATTAACATTAAAATTATATAAAACTTAATCCATTGGTACTAAATAAAATGAAATAACACAAAAATAGAATTCTCCAATTTGAAATATTTGATTTGTTTTAAATTAATAGTTTTAACTTCTACATCTTTAGAAGACTGTTTTAACACCAACTTTACAAAATTCTTTTCTAAGAACAAGTCTTAATCTCAGTACCCATGGTAAAACAACTATAATTTTTTATCAATTTTTTGAGAATAAGATTTGGGGAATATTTATAATTTTTAGCAATATCTGAATAATTTCGTAAAGTTGGTGCTAAAACAGAGTTCCACACAAATTCAAATGCATAAAAGTAACATTACAAAAGCCAACTGGGATACATCTAGAATGGTGGAACATACACTACATTGTAATGGTAGAATAAACTGGGAAGAACCCTAAAACGCTGTCTGTTGTTTCAAACAACACATAAGAAAAATTTGTGAGATCATTGAATACAATGTGTGCAATGTTCAAAAACAACGTCTTAAATTATGACAATGGTAATTGGGTGATGACTCACTATTGGAAACTTCATTTTATGAAACTAAAAAATGTTGAATTTCTGACATTGCAATGACATCATTTTGTTACATTCATAATAATTTTTATAAAAGTTTATTAATGGTTTTGATAATGGCTCTTGCTATATATATATATATATATATATATATATATATATATATATATATATATATATATATATATATATATATATATATATATAGTCACTACTTTGTTTGTGTGAAATTTTTTGGTTTTTTCACAATTATCTTTGAAACCAACTAATTAATATGATTAAAAGCGTATTAAATGTCTTAATTAATTGATTCTCTATCAAATGGCATATAATTGGAACTTGTTAGGTTAACCAGTCTTGAGTAATTATTAAATTAATTAGAACATACCTGTATTTCTAATGTAGCAAAAATAAAGAGTCAACTAAAATTTAACGACATAAGTTGAAATATCTCAACGAAATGTTATTCAAGCGATCTAAAACTTGGTGGTTGATTTCTTTCGAACTATATAAACATTCTTGCAAAAATAAAATTATCATTTTTATATCTTGAGTTATTCACATTGGTAATTATTTGGTAAAGTAAAAAGACAAAAATAAAGAATTAGCTCGAATGTGCTATGTGTACAAACAACATTGAAAAATCACAAGCTACATTATGATGTCAAAGATTTACCAAGGCTTGGTAGGCCTTTAAAGCTAACTTCAAGAGACCTCTATTTCTAAGTTATCTCTATCAAAAGGTTTAACAAAGCCTTAAAATTTCTTACCACGAACTTGCTGAAGGGTTCACAAATATGTCTGGTAACATTAGTGTTAACCTTAACTTACTGAGTTTAACTAATTCCAACTGGTTAAATTGCATCAACCAATTGTGTTATAATAGTCAAACAATATTAAACATAAAAATATTAAACATAAACAAAATCCAAATAATATTAAATCTGAATAAAGTTTTGAAAAACACTGGAGATCAATGTTTGGTAAACTTGTTAATATTTTAGGTAAGTTAAGTATAAAATATAAGTTAAGTATAAATATGCTGACATAAAATATGTCAGACATTTTCTGTTGACATATTTTGACATATTTTTATGTCTGAATTATTTTCTGCTGACATAAAATATGTAAGATATATTTTCTATGGACATATTTTTACATAATTTTATTACTGAATTATTTGCTGTTTGATATTCTTGAAGAAAAAATCAATCTAACAAATTTATTGCGCATTTCAACTTAATTTACAGAGTTAAGTAAAAATAGTTTAACAAGTTTGTTGCTTTTTTGCAATCAATTATAATTGAAGGTCAACAAAAAAAAAATTTTTTCTGGTGCCGAGCAAACAATTTGTTTTTTGGATTGCATTTCACATTTTGATTTCAAATATGCAACTCATTTTTTACCTTCACGTCAAGTTGTAAAGATATTTGGGTTCAGATCTTTAATATTTGGGGTAAAGTCCCTAATATTGTCAAAAAAAAAGTTGTTCAAAAGTATGTCAACTTGGGTCTCAAAAAAAGCGTATTTTAGAAGATAGTATAGAGATTTTAGAAAACAAAAATTTTTGCTTAAAATTTTTTGGCAAAAAAATTATTTGAAAAAATGCTAGACTCTTAAAAAAATGTCAACAAAATGTTTTTCAGCAATAATACAAAAAATACTTATTTTTATTACAAACGAATAATATCTTATAAAAACGAATAATATCTCTATGAAAATACGCTTCTTTTAAGACTCAGGTTTACATACTTTTGAATAACTTTTTTTTCGACAATATTAGGGACTTTACCCCAAATTCTAAAGAACCCAAATATCTTTACAACTTGACGTGATGGTAAAAAATGAGTTGCATATTTGAAATTAAAATAAGAAACCCTACATAAAAAACAAATTGTTTTCTTGGCACCAGAAAAAAATTTTGTTTTTGTTGACCTGTGTTATGCTTCATAAAACTTTTGTTTTAAATCCTATAAGCAAATATCTTTTGTTTCATAAAGGTCTTTCTCTGCCCTTTTTAGCGATGTATCATTTGATAGTATTGACAAAGTATTTTTAGCAATGTATCATTTGAGAGCATCAACTAGTATTGATGCATCATTTGATAGTATTTGATAGTATTTGATGTCAATAAAAAATATGTGGGACATATTTTATGTCGGCAGAAAATATGTCTGAAAATATGTCGACAGATCTGCCAGACATATTATGTCGTAACAACTCTGTTAGCAATCATGAAAAGTCAGAATTTTTAAATGCGTATATATACAAATGCAACATCTCTAAACAATAAGTTAAACTACCTAACAATTGAAATTATCCAACATGATGCTTCGGTTGTATTTATAAGTGAAACTTGGTGGTCAGATATATCTACAAATATTATTGGTTTTAATTTATTTAGAAAAGATAGAGATAGTAGAGGAGGAGTAGGTATTAAAAACAACATCAAATCCTACATTATAGACAATGATATACTTAACTCTAAAACAATTGAGCAAATTTGGTGTCTTGTTAAAGTCGGATCAGAAAAGATTATTTGTGGCTGTATCTATTGTACAGGTTCATGTAGTAAAATGGAAAAATTATTAATCTGTATCAAAAGAAAAAATGCTCTGGTATCCTGCTGTGTGAAGATTTAAATTATCCATCAATAAGTTAGTATGAAAGTTACAATTTACTTCAATATGATCAGGATATTCAAGCAAAAGAGTTCATAGATTGTCTAATTGATATTTTGTTCCAAAATGTTACTTACCTAACATTCCAAGTAAAAATTGGTTTGACTAATGTATTAGATTTTATAATAACTGAATATGAAAACAGAGTATTTTTAGTCATTCATCTTCCATCCTTAGGGGCGATTGAACACGGTCACCACCTACTCAGATTCAACTATTAATCCTCTTAAAATAGGAATGATAAAAAAGCACCAATGAGTAAACTACTTTATAATAAAGGAGATTACGAGAAATTAAATGATTATTTTAACGAAGTAATTGGTCTGATAAATTTCTGAATTTAAACGCAAATGATTATTACAACATTTGGTTATCAAATTATAACTAAGGCAAACCATTCACTGATGATACTAAACTATTAGCAGTCATTAAATCGGAATCAGATAACATCAGTTCACAAAACAATCTTAATATTTTAAAAGAATGGACAGAGGACTGGCAAATAAAATTTAACTTGTAAAAATGTAAATTAATGCATTTCGGATATAACAACCCTAAATATAAATATAAAATTGATGAAGTTATACTAGAGGAAGTAAAAGTTAAAAAAGAACCCCCATTAAAAAGGAGAAATTAATAGACCTTTTTTTTTGAAGTTATTTAGGTGCCCCTAGAAGTCCTTATGGTCTTATCACAGAGCACCGCGGAAGAGCATTTAACAAGAAGTTCACGCCTCCTTCCGTACCAATGTCACTTGTTGAGCTAGAGCGGGCGTTGAACCTCGAACCTCTGGATTCTAAGCCAGAATTCTAACTACTGCGTCACAGCTGTTCAAACTTGACTTGAAGAAGTTCAAAATTGAGCAACCAAAATATCATGTTTTGTTATGGTCATGAAGAAAGAAATTTAAAACTAAAATTGCCTTCATTAAAAGACATAAGAAGGTGGGGTGATTTAATCCAAATGTTCAAATTAGTAAAACGAATTGACAAAATAAATTTGCATAACCGAATTGAATATTTTAATACCAATGGATGAGCATAAGATCATAAATTAAAAATGCATAAGAAGTCAATAAAAACACAAAATAACTACAAGTTTAACACAATCAGACAAAAAATTTTCAGTAACAGAGTTGTAAATGACTGGAATGTACTAACACAAGAAATCATCATATCAAAAAATGTAAATCAATTTAAGAACCACATTGATAAATACTATAAATCTTAACATCAAATCTCAGATCTTGTATATTGTTTATAACCTTGTTAAACTTTTTGGCTGTTATTTAGACTAAAATTCTACACAATTTCAGTTTCAGTTCTTATGAGTTACAGCATCATTTCTATAATTCAATTCAAAACAAATTTAAAAAATTTAAAAGTTTTATCATACCAGTATTTATATAATTAATAAATATAGACATATATAACATAAATACAATTATTTATACCAGCAACATCAAGTTGAATTGTAAATCCATCAACACACAAATGAGGCTGAGTAATGCAATCAGCTCCAAATTGATTGCTCATTAGTGAAGTATAAAAATTGTTCAAGTTTTTTATTAAATTATTTTGTAAATAATGAGTGCTACCAAACAACTTCTGGCTACCTCTGATACTTGTATAGATATAGTAACTTGTATTGTACTGAATGAAGTTCGCACTTAACCAAACAAAGTCAGCTAAATTTAAAGCAAAAAATTTAATTAAAAAAATTAGTATGAGTAAAAATGATTAAAATTATTAATGGATAAATTCATTTTTTTAGGTATTCATACTTAATACTTCATTATTTTAGGACTCCATCTTAATACTTCATTATTTTAGGTCTCCATCTTAATACTTCATTATTTTAGGTCTCCATCTTAATACTTCATTTTTTTAGGTCTTCTTATTTAATGCTTCATTTTTTTAGGTCTGTTAAAGATGCTGATTAAATTAGTATGTATTTTTAGATTGGCTGAGCAACATAACATTTAACATAACATTTAAAAATTTAACGACAACATTTAATAGATTTTAGATGCAGTAGATGTAGATAAATGGAAAAGAAAACTCTGAACAATTTGAACTTGAAAATGTTTACTAGAATACCATATTAAAAAAGCTTATGAACAAGATAAACATGTCAGACATTGTCAAGATAAAAAAACTGGACAAAGAATGGCTATTGCCCCACCATTTCTATTAAACACATGGTAAAACTGTTCATTTATTACTGTTAATAAGTAATAGTACAAGAAGTTTAAAAACCATATTGATTGACTAAAAGAAATTTTTTGAATTCAAAATAACAAGCTAATACCTGTTAGAAAACTAATTTAGACAATAATTGAAAAAGATTGGTCTTCAGAGTTTGAGAATCCAAAATGATTATGATTAGAAATTGGAGCTGTAACCACGAAAGCATTTTTGAAAAAGATAAAAAACACCTTACCTTATGATGTACCAGATGCTCAACATTGGATGCTAGAGCAAGTCTAACTAAATTTACAATGCAACATGGTTTTGCCCTCTTTTTTTTTTTTTTTAAAGATATTATTAAAAAAAAAGCAGCCATAGTATTACAACAGTATTCTATACTAGAATGGAAAAAGTTTTATAGAGGTAGAAACAAAATCAACAGAAAGAAAATAAAATCAACAAAAAGAAAATCAAATCAAAAAAAAAGTCAACAGGATAGAGACAATCTTTAGCAGATACAAATTTTGCAACAGATAACATATATTGTTCAAATGAATAGTTAGTAAGGAAAGGTCATCCACAAAATTGTAAAGTTGATCAATACATTATTATTGTGACAATGCAGCAAACAAGCTTTTGTTTGAGTTAGAATACACTGTCTGCTGTATGTTGTTACAGAAAAGAAAACTTACTCAAAAATGGCTGCCTGCTTTGACCAATCAAAAAGACCTTCTATTATAACTGGAATATATGTATAATGTATTATGAGCATAAAGAGTCACTAAAGAATTAAGGTTGTCAGTAAATTCATTAATATAGATAATAAATAATATGGGATCAAGGACAATTCTTTAAAAGGCCTTTGTGATGTCATACCAATGGGGGATGCCTCACCACTTCCATCTAATGATAAATAGAACTTTTCTGATTAACAGATCAGTGGCAGAATGAAAGGATTAAAATCTCTATTAATTTTTAAAGAGTTGAAGGTTAGTTAGGACTCAAGATTAGTTATTAGAATTATTAGAAATTAGAGTTATTAGAAGCGGTTACTTAAAGACTCAAAGTCTTTGCTAAAAAAAGCTAAAAGATTGGACAACATTTATAAGAATCAGAGCAGTTTCTGTAGTTTTTTAAGAAATCCAGAGGCCATGTTCCAGCAGGTTTAAAACAACATTCACTTAAGTAGTTGCAAATAGTTTAGAGAACACTGAAGAGAATTCGAGCTAGTACTTTTGCAAGACTGTACAAAAACTGTAAAAAGGTAAGAAATAACTTAAGCAACTAAGGAAGCCAGATTGAATAAAATGTCCAGTAATGTATTAAATTGTTCGTAAATTTTACAAACTTTGCAGTCTAACAAATTATCTTTAACGATTATTTTAAAAACATTTTGTTTACTTTATAGCCAATAAAAGCTTAACGCTTTCAGTGTTCATAATAAATGCAGTAGTAGACTAGTGGAAGTAGTAGACTAGTAGAAGTAGTAGACTAGTGGAAGTAGTATTGAAAGAATTTTCAGCTTACAATTAATTTAAAGAGAGCTTCATATGAAATAAAATATGAGTAGTTTCTTTATCTGTATTGGTTGCCTCCGCCTGTATTGGTGGCTTGTATTGGAGCTACGAGATGAATTTAATTAAATATATGCTATTTAGATTATTTTTACCTTATTGTAAAAACCTATAGAGCTTAGTCATTTTTTTTTTTTTGAGTTCTTTAAGCATAATAAACATACTACATAAGTCAAAAATTCTTGAAATAATAAATACTTAAAAATAGTTTAACATTTAAAGGTATTAATATTAATCACAAAGGTGTTGTTAAAAATGAAATGGAAAGTGTTGCCCTACAAATCTTTACACAAAAGTAAAAATAGAAAAACTAAGAATAAACCAATAAATTTACCATTTGAATTATATATTTAAATTCAGTTGACAAAAAATTCTTGAAAATTATGTACATGAGTTAGTGAGTTTTTTTCAGGCAGTGCATTAAATAAATATTGGTGCATTTTTAATTTTTAATTTGATCAATTTTTTTCATAATAATAATGTTGTTTGATTGTATTGTTATATATAACTTAAAAGATTAATTTTAGTTTGCCTTTTTTTATTTAACATTTGAAATTGTCTTTGCTTTTAACAAAGCTCATGATCCAAAATTGTTCAATTTTATGAATCCTGAATTATTTTATTTTACTTTTATCTCTTTTATTTAGCAGCATTTATATAATTTTAACAATTTTAAATTTTTAATAATTAGAATAGCTTTGCAAAATCATAACACGATGATGAAACTTTTATATCTATAATTTTATTTTAAAATTATAACCAAAAAACTTTATAATTTCTATAACATAACTCTAAGTTATGCAAAAGTGGTGTAGTGGTAGAGTATTTGCTTTGTAAGTAAGTAGTTCTGTGTTCAATCCTCACCAAGCCCCTGATAGTACTATGCTCAAACTTGTTTCTCCCTGCAGTAGTCTTGTTCATTAAGGCTCATATTGTAAAGTTTAAGAGTTGAGAAAGGGTTGCAACAACAGTCAAAAAATAACATCAATCAGAAAAAAAACTTAAAAGTTAAAAAATGAGTAGTCATTACAATTTTAGTGGTCTGCCATGGGTGGGTGAATATAGTAAAACTTAAATAAAAATTTAAAATTAAAAAAAAAGAGTATATAAGTTCAGCTTAAGTGATGTGCTTGGTCTTGGGATGTGCTTGGTCTTGGGGAGATTTAAATATATAAAAACAAAATTCCTAATATTTTATATTTTTAATAAATAAAAGCCTTTGATATACTCTATAATTTTAATAGAATGAAAAACTTTGTGTAAGAAAATATTATGATCAACAAAGTTGATCATAATATTTTCTTACACTAAGTTTTTTTAACAACTAAAAAGCAATTGCATTTTCTATTTTATTTTCTGAAAATTAAACAAAACTTAAGTAACCTGAAAGGTAATCATCTCCAAGTAAAGTAATAGATATGTTTTGTTCCCCATTTAATAACCAGTTTAAGCAACTTAGGTTAATTTCAGATGTTCGAAACGGACGCAGAGTAATTCTTGGTGATACTGTAAATATCTGGAACACAAAAAAAATAATTACTAATTTTACATAAAATTTATTTACAGATACCACATTATTTACTGATGCATAACACAATCAGTGTGAGTCACAAAAACACTTTATTTTTTTAATTTGCTTTTTTTTTTCTAAATGCAAACTTGACAATTAGAATTTTAGAATACATTATCTACATTTAAAAAACATTTTTATTTTAATAAAATTTTTTTTTGATTAAATTTAATACCAACTTTTAATTTTTATAATCACAATTAATTATAATTTGTACCGATATAACTTTTATTAATTACTCACAGTAATATCAAACAAACTGTTGTCTTTGTAAGGCGCAAATTGGTCATTTGCACTATAGTAGATACAAAACTTTAGTAAAAAATCAATTTTATCAAATTCCATTCCTGATATAAATGAAGATTTATCCAATTTGATACTTAAGAAATCACTGGCCATAAACTGGTATAGCCCAATTATAGGATTTTCTACAACAAAAACATAAAAGTACAAATCATAAAATTTTAAAGCCTTTCTTTATTTACTGTATTAAACAGTTTTTAAGATAATTTGTGCAATAAAACTGTGCATGGTCAATTGATAGTCAGTGCATAAAATGTCTAGTACGACTTTTATTTATAAGGTGTATAATTCAAGTTAAAATTTAGAATTTACTTTACCAAATAAATATTGAACAGGTTCAATAAATCTAAAGTCCATAGTGAAGTAAGTCGAAGGATTTTCTGAGAAAGCGAAAATTTGGATTTCAGAAGCCATAAAAGGATTTAACAAGTCATAACTGAACCATTGAGACCTAGCATAGTTACCATCAAAAATCTGGAGAAAATAAAAAAATAAGGATTAAAAAACAAGCTATTATTAATTAATTAACTAAATAATTATATTACTAAAAATTTTATTTGCTATTAATAAAAATTAAAAATTGCTAACGATGCGCACAATTAAAATGACTTTGCATAGTTATTGTCAATGACTTATAGTTTAAAAGATCATTCAATTTTGATCTATGGTAGTGATAATAAATGAAGTTATTTTTAGTTTGATTTTTAGTATGTTATTTTTATCTAAAAATCAAAAAATAACTAACTTATGTAGTTTTATTTTTCATTTCAAACATCTATTGTTGTTTGTTGTTATATTCAGTATAATTAGGTAAAATCATTCCAAAATTAATTGCTATTTTTAACATGTAAATATTATATATTATATAAATTTATGATTTATTATTTTTCTAATAATTTATATCCTTATTTTAAATTTTAAACTTCTATACTTAGTATAGTTATTTAAGGATATGATCCTAATCATCATGATGATCATGATGATGATCATCATCATCATGATTACATTGATCATCATGATCATGATTATGATCATGATGATCATGATGATCATCATCATCATCATGATTACATTGATCATCATGATCATGATTATGATCATGATGATCATGATCATGATGATCATGATCATGATGATCATGATCATGATGATCATGATCATCATGATTATGATCATGATGATCATGATCATGATGATCATGATCATGATGATCATGATCATGATCATGATGATCATGATCATGATCATGATGATCATCATGATCATGATTATGATCATCATGATCATGATGATCATGATGATCATGATCATGATCATGATGATCATGATTATGATCATCATGATCATGATGATCATGATGATCATGATCATGATCATCATGATCATGATAATCATGATCATCATGATCATGATCATCATGATCATGATCATGATGATCATGATCATCATGATCATGATCATGATCATCATGATCATGATCATCATGATCATGATCATCATGATCATGATCATCATGATCATGATCATCATGATCATGATCATCATGATCATGATCATCATGATCATGATCATCATGATCATGATCATGATCATCATGATCATGATCATCATGATCATGATCATCATGATCATCATGATCATCATGATCATGATCATTATGATCATCATGATCATGATCATCATGATCATCATGATCATGAATTATAACTAAACTGGAGTAAAACTACCTTTGTTTGATTGAATTCTGTATATACAACAAAATCTCTGTCATTATTTAAACGAAAAGCCAACCAGATTCCACTAATTGAGTTAAATTCATTATAAGCACCTGATTTAACTATAAACTGATGAACTAACTTGACTCCATTTATTTTTAAAGTAAAGTATGAAACTGGTGATACGTCAAACTCTATGTCATTTGGACTTAATGATAAATATGAAGTACTTGTGATGTTCATCATACTTCTTACATCTTGCAAAGTAATGCTTGTGTTATCATTGTAATAAAAAGCCTCTGTTATTTGATAATCATTGCTTGTAGGAGGCACATAGTATACTGTAAAAAAAAAGATCATATGCATACAACTTACATAGTATTACCTAGTATTTAAAATATCAAACTGATATTAAGCTTTGATCTATGTTAAACAAGAACTTTAACAAAAAAATAAAAATAAAAAAATAAAAATAATAAATTAATCAAAAAAAATAAAAAAAAATAAAAATAAAAAAAATAAAAAAGTATAATAATAATGTTATTTATTGGTATTCTATGAGCACTTTGGTTTTCATATATATATATATATATATATATATATATATATATATATATATATATATATATATATATATATATATATATATATATATATATATATATGTATATATATATATATATATAATATATATATATATATATATATATACACACATATATATATATATAAAATAAAATTAAATATATATACTAATATAAATTAAATATATATATATACACACACACATATATATATATATATATATATATATATATATATATATATATATATATATATATATATATATATATATATATATAGAGTTGCAAAAAAAACCGTTTTTTTTTAATTGTGTTTTTTTTGTGTTTTTTTTGTTTTTTATAGTTTTTTTTGTTTTTTTAGATTAAAAAAATTATTTACTTTTATTTAATTTCTATTTTTATTATAAATGTAATACAATATATAATAGTAACATGATATATGATAAATATATAGTACATCACTTGAAAAATTTATTTTTAATTAACAAAAGACTCTGTATTCTGGCTTTCTTGCTCATTAAGGTCTTCTATTGTAAAGTCAAAAACAAATGGCAGAGCTTCAAATTTTGAAGCTCTGCCATTTGTTAATCAATTCCGTTTTTGATTGTGGATCCAAGATTGTCTACTAAATGATCTTTCGACTGCAGCACTTGTTGGTGGAAGTAATAAAATTTTACTTGCAATATTTGATAGTATTGGAGCACAAGAACAACATATTCCCTTCCACCAACTTACAGGAGATGAATGTTTTACTGAAGCCCATATAAAAGGTTTTGCAAAAAGTCCTTCGTTTGATCTATAATCAGCTATCTCACCCAAAATTTTGTCATCACATTCTTTAATAGAAGAATCCATTTTTCCTAATTTATGTAGCGTTTCAATGGCATCAATCTAAAGAAGATGTTTTAAATAAGGCATCTTAATTCATTTTAAATATAATTTCCTTTTTTTTCAATTAATTTAAATGAGGATTAAATTCTGAAAATACTCACCATTTCATCTCCAGAGATATGACATCCTTTATAATGTGGAACCACTAAATTTGCCGCAAGATGAATGTTTTGAATGTGAAATTTCCTTCTTTTGGCAATTGTTTCCATCATAGCATTTTCCTCGCTTTTTAGAATTGGACTGCAAAGGATATTGTCCTGAAAAGACTTTTCTAAATCTGAAAATGTTTTTGCAACAATGGAGAGACTTAATTTATATCCTTCAACTGCTGCAATGGCTATGGCTATTGGTTTTAATAACTTAATAAACCCATCCACTTTATCCCAGAACACTTCTGACAACAATAGGTTTTGAATAGGCTTAGCAAGAGATTTTGCTTAATCGTCAATAGCTAATCCCCGTAGTGCTAATCTGTTGTTATGAAGACTTTCCATACAATGTATAATTGAAGCCCATATGAAGAATATATTTATTTATAATTAAATATTTATTTGCCTAATGTTATTTCCATACTAAGTATTATGATTTATAATGTAATATAAATTTTTTAAAAATTTATAATAATACTTTTTATGTTTTATTTTTTATGTTTTTATGTTTAATTTTATTATAAAATAATTTTTAATAAACCTAGTTGTTACTGGAAGCTTTAGTGATTGTTGAATGATTTGTCCTGATTTCTGCTGATGTTGTTTTAACAAAGCTGATAAAATTTGAGAGCTCTTTATCCCTTTTACCACCATTGTGCAATTTCTTTGGGAATCTGCTATTGATTTCAAGTTACTCGCATCAGTAAAAATTAAATTTAAGGTATGTGCCAGGCACCCATAAGGATATATGTGAGGAAATTCAGTAACTATTAGTTGCCATGCTTTTTTCATATTGGCTGCATTATCAGTACAAACACCAAGAACTTTCATAGGTCCAACATTGCATATTATTTTTTTAACTATATTTGCCATATATTCACCAGTATGACTTTCTGCGCCTAAATAAAGAGTTATACGTTTAATAATTATAATAAACTATAAAAATTTAAATATTTTTGAAAAACTTAACAACTTTGGAGAATATAAAATAAAACTTGCTATCTGACAATTCTGAAGACATGATAACTAAAATTAATCTAAAAAGACTACCTGTTTCTATGCTGGTCCAAAATATAGGTTGAGGTACCGTTACAACAAAATTAATGATTCCTTTATTCCTGTAAATAGTAAAATCTATCTTTATTACTGATTTTTATTATTTATGAATTATACACATGAAGTTAGAATGCACCTAAATTATATATGTGTAGCTTACATTGTTACATAATTTTGTTATATAACGTTTAAAAGTATCTAGGCATTGGATACTCCTATACTAGTGCACAAATCAGAATGTAGATAAATAGTCCTACTATTTTAAATCATATTTTCCTTGCCTGATATTGCTCCACCCATCACACAAAATTGCTACACTTAAAGCAGTTCCCACAAGTTCTTTAACGGTAGTTGAGGTTTCATTATAAACCCTTTCAAGTAGGGAATTAGACAACATATCACGGTTAGGTAATTTAAATGCAGGTCTCAATTTTGCAAAGCTGTCTATCCATAGTTTATTTTCAAAAACTCTTAATGAGCACCCAGTACCATAGACAGCGCGTGCTAAATCCATTTGCGATTCATCCTGTAAAAACATGAAATTTACAAAAATTGTTATTACAAAAATTACTTATGTACTAAATAAAGTTTGCTAAATATTTGAAAGTATTAAATATTCTAAATATAATTCTTACTATTTGCTCATTAGTCATTTTGTCCGAGAAAATGTAGGATGCAATTTTATTTTTCTGAGGTGTGAATGGAACTCTTGTTGAAGAATGCAATTGTTTCAAGGGAGGCTTATCTGAATTGGTTTTATTTGGCTTACAGTCTCCAAACTTAAGGGTTGTAGACCTACTTTGGTTTCCACAACAGCTTGAGGTTCGAAAGAAGGACTTAATTGGAATTTGCAATATAGCAGATGATAAACATATTTTTTCCTTTTTTTCCATACATTGAATAGGTAAGTTTTCAGGAATATCTTCTTCCATTATTAGTTCAGTTTGAACTTTCTTTTGTTTAAAAGGCATATCGTTCAAATATTTGTTTTTTATTTGATCTCCACATTTCATACATTTTGCAATGTGCTCGGTCATTCGAGTGCCATTTTTTGATAGCTTTAAGCTGCAAAATTTGCATATAACTTGTTGAATTTTAGAACCTCCAGATTCTAAAGGTGCCTCATTGAACAATGTAGCTACAAAACATTTCTTTCTGCCTGGCTTTTTTTTTTTTAGATTTCTTTTTTTTTTTTTATAAATATAAACAATATTTTTAAAATTGTTTAATATTAAGTTTTTTTCATTAGTTATACAAACTTAGTTATTGTGTTATTTTTATTTACTTGAATACTTTTTGAATAAATAACATTTTAGCTATCTAATTGCAATTTGAATAAACATTTGAAAAAAATGATTTAAATTTTCTAAACTCAAATGAATCCAAGATAAAAAAACTTATAAAAAACAAAATTAAATCTTCAAAATAAACCAAACTATTTCAATTTTAAATTCCAATAATTAAAACTAGTTAATAATTCAATTTTAAACTCTGTTTAAAATTGAAATATATAAAATAAAGAAATAAACTATTAAAATTTTACAAAAGTAATAAACAAAAGTAAATAAAACATTAAAGTAAATTTTATATAACTGTTAGTTCATTTTTGTATTTTGCAATGCAGTGATATTTCATTTATTTTTATGAATGAAGTAACACTGCTGAAATAACATTTTTATTTCATTCATTCAGTAGTGTTATACTTACAATTAACTAGTAGCTATTAGTATAGTTTTTTTGAGATATATTAAAAAAATTACTTAATTTTTTTTTTAATATTTAATACTGTTTTTTTTTTTAATTATGCATTTTATTTAATAGAAAACATTCATATTTTGAAGGTTTAATGCCTCTGAAACTGTTTCAAGTATTATTAATATCTTAAATTTAATAAATACTAAAAAAATAAAAAATGAAAAAAACTATAAAAAACAGTTTTAAGAAGAAAAAAACCGTTTTTTTTGGGTTGCAACTCTATAAATTTGTAAGAAATATTATATAGGGTAAAATACATTACATTTAATAAAAAACATGTATATTTTGAAGGTTTACTGACACTGTAACTTTTTAAAGGATAATTGATATATAAAATTTAATGGACACCTAAAAAAAACAAAAAAACCCATTAAAAACATGTTTTTAGGACAGGCCTGTTTTTTTTGCAAAAAAAACGTGTTTTTTATAAAAAAACGCGAATGTTTTTTTTGAGTTGCAACTCTATATATATATATATAGATGTATAGATGGTTGCACAAATCAAAATCGTAACCAATTTGTATCAAATGCTCTTCTTCACTTTGCGGTCCAAAATAATATCAATGTAACTCAGAAATACCCAGTGAAAAGGCATACGCAAATGGAGGGAGATTCAGTACATGTGAGAATTGAAAAACAAATCAAGGGAAAGGATGTTTACCTGCCATTTGAGTATGTAGGTATTTACAAGAAATAATTTTGTGAACACAACTGCAGGTGTTGGACGATACTTAAAAGTTACCCATTAGAACACCAAAAAAGATATATGGGGTTATGTAACTGTTTAGCGTTACTATTTTTCAAAAGACTGCCTTTTTACAGTTTTATATGCCTTTTAGTTAATAAATTGCGTCCTTTTTCATTTTAGACAATGCAGTTTTATTATTGACTTACGCTCTTAAACAACACTTATCTCAGACAAAACTTTAGGTCAATTCCACGTATCTTCAAAAATTGCCCATATTTCAAAGTAAAAACTTATTTTAATCAAATTAACTTTTTAAATAAACAAACAAAAGAATTTAATAATTTGACGTTTTTTATTTTTTTATTTCTGTGGTTTTTTTGAAAAATATCACGTTTTTTGGCTCTCCTGAAAAGTTGTGATTTTTTAGATAAGTGGTGTTGGAGTTTAGCCATCGAGATATATATATATATATATATATATATATATATATATATATATATATATATATATATACATATATATATATATATATTTATATATATATATATATATATATATATATATATATATATATATATATATATATATATATATATATATATATATATATATATATATATATATATATATATATATATATATATATATATATATATATATATATATATAATTTAAGCGACATCTTTAATAGTATGTGTAATGATATTATAAGCATTAAAACATCATATACGGTATCATACTATTTATTTCTTTTTTAAGTAATCTTTCGGCTCATATAGTATGAGCCATTATCAAACTAATAAAACCGTTAAAAAAAACGTTTAAAAAATATAATAAACATAACCAAATGATGTCATTGCAACGTCAGATATTCAACATTTTTTAATTTTACAAAAAATGGTTTCCAATGGTGAGTCATCAACAAATTGCCATTGTCACGATTTAAAACGTTTTGTTTAGGTTTTGAACATTGTACACCTTGTATTTCAATGGCCTCAAGAATTTTTCTTGTGTAGTTGTTTGAAATAACAGAAAGTGTTTTAGGGTTTTCCCAGTTTGTTTTACCATTACAATGTTGTAAATGTTCTACTATTCCAGATGTATCCCAGTTGGCTTTTGTAACATTATTTTTATGTTCTTGAATTCGTGTGGAAATCTTTTTTCTTGTTTAACCAATATAACATGCACCACATGTGCAATTAAGTTGGTACACTCCTGGATGACTGTTCGGAGGCAGTTTAGACTTGTTTCGGCAGAGTATATTTATCAAAGGATTACCAAAACGGTAGACTGTTTTAACACCGACTTTATGAAACTCTCTTCTTAGAACAAGGCTTAATTTTGGGACCCATGGTAAAATAACACGATTTTTGGTATCAATTTTTTGAGAACTAGATTTATTTGTGGAGTATTTAAAATTTTCAGCAATATCTAAATACTGTTTATATGAAAGTCCATTTTCAGTAAAAATCTTAATAAGAAAATTAATTTCATCTTGAATGTTATGCTCTGAATAAATTTTGTATGCTTGAGCTAAAAAAACCTTTACAAATACTAACTGCGATATTTGGTGAAATACATGATTTTGGTTTTATAAGTACGTTTGTAATTGCATTTTTACGATGTATGGAAAACTCATATTTGTGAAGGGAGTGATTGGTTGAAATACAAATATCTAAAAAATTTAATTGGTGTTGAGCATTTTCGTATTCGCATGTATATTGGATTGATTTATCTTGTGAATTTAAAAGTGTTAAAAAAGAATTTGCACCATCAATATTAGTAAATCGAGCATGGCTATCATCAACGTAACATTTATAAGACTTTGGTGCAATATTGACATTTAAAGCCTGTTGAATAGCATTAGATTCAATATGTTGTAAATATGCTTCTTACAAGACAACCATTATGGAAAGACCTATTGGACCAGAGTTTTTTAAAATATATATTTTGTCTTCCCATAAAAAATAACGCTGCCTTATCCTTGGGAGAGGTATTAAGATCAGTTCCAATGAATGAGAGATGGAATGTTAGAACTACCTTTGTTAACAATGCTGTTGAAGATTTTCCAAAAGTCTCTAGAGCTTAACTTCTGAGATAAGATACTAGATTTTGTGAACTGAAAATAATGGAGCTTGGCATCTGACAGCACTTTTTTACATTGATCTCTTGCATTTATAAATAAATGTTTGTTCTGAAGAAAGTTATTTTGAAAAAGATGAAATTACATGATTAAATGATTACAATTAGATATAGCAGCTGCACAAGAGGGTGAAAACCATGGAGTAGAATGAGGCTTGACTTGGAACCGACAAGAAGGAATAAAAGCCCCCAATTCTATCTGAATTCAGGTTAAGTAGGAGGTGCATTTTTCAGCTGAGAAAGTAAAAACATCAACCTAAAGACCATCATGAAGAAAGTCATGAAAAGAATCCAAGTTAGCTTTAAGGTAGTAGTAAGTAGTATGATGATAGGGTGTGTCTGAAAAGGAAGTACGAGATAAATGAACACAAGCTAGGATCAGAGACTAGACATAAATCAAGGAGCGAAAGTAAATGTCACCAGTAGCAGGGTGATAATGAAGACCATAGACCTGACCTGACAATAAAATATTTTCTTTGTAATGATTTTTATTAATTATACCTGATGATTTTGATCACCATAGGTCTGCGAAATATATATGATATATATGCCGATTTATATTTGTTGATTAATGTGTTTAAGTGTTTTGAGAAACGCTTAACTTTTTGGCTACATTATTTTTAGTTTGACCTTTTCCTAATCTTTATAAGGTATTTATTTTTGATTGATAATTTGACACTTTTGCTCAACTTTTACTTTTAAATTTGCGCGAAACAAAGAGAATTTGTTAAAAAAGGGTGGTCGATTGCATCCGATATAGGATCCCCACGATACAGGCATGGTACTACCTTCTTTCACATAGAAGCCATGTTAAAATATTGCACTTTGTATAATGTGTTCAATTTTATTATACTTTGATAACATTTTTTAACATATAAACATACATATATTTTGATTACATTTGATAAAGTTATATTTTGAAATACAATGCAATGGTATCTTGAGCATAAGTAAAACTTCATATAACTGACAGGGTGTTTGACAAGGGGAGTAAAAAAAATTACTTTGAATAAACAAAATTTTGAATAACTACCGGTTCGAATAACTGATGGATATTTGCATGAGTTTGTTAAGGAAAATTCACGAGGAATGAAAATTGTTTTGAATAAGCGAGAAATTTGAATAAGTACCAATTCGAACAACCAAAAGTTTACTGTAATGAAGTTATGTAGCAAAATAAGGGATGCGGAGTCCCAAAAAGTACTCCGGATTTGAAAGTCACAAAAAGATTACTTCATCCTAGTTTTTGGTACCCAGGAGCTCTGAAAATATAAATAAGTTTATGGAATACTGATAGGAAAAAAATTAAGACTTTTAGGTTAGAGGAACAATCATTTTCGAACCCGGAGTTCGCAGGTATAATGGTGACAAGGACTCCAGGACTCCAGGACTCGGGGCTTAAAAACAATAAGTTTCAAGTCATTAAATCTCGTGAATTTTTTTCTAATAGCAGATCATAAGTCAACAAACATGTTTAGAGCTTCTGAACACTACAGACTTGAAAAAAGTAGAGATATAAAGCCGGAGTCCTTTTGGGACTCCGCATCCCTGAGCAAAATAAATGTACAACATTACATAAATACAACATATATATAAAACATATATATATACAACATATATATATATATATATATATATATATATATATATATATATATATATATATATATATATATATATATATAATATAATTATATATATATATAATTTTATAATAATGTTGTATATATATATATATATATATATATATATATATATATATATATATATATATATATATATATATATATATATATATATATATATATATATATATATATATATATATATATACAACATTATTATACAACATTACATAAATACAACAATACATAAATACAACATTACAAAAAATACAACATTTAACATAAATGATATAATAACATTTTATGTAAGTTTCATTTGTTACATAATAATACATATTTGTTATGTTTTAAGATATATTTAGGTAAATTATATTTAGAATGCCCTATTTTATTTTAGGTTAAACTTCACTTTTTATAATTCCGTATTAATTTTTTAATCTTGAAGAAGTATAAAACAATGTCTTCAAAAAAAGTCTTCCAAAACTAGTGTTTGGAAATATTTTGAAGTTTCTCAGTAAGTCAATTGTTTTTGCATTTGCCTACTATGCGTAGCTTTACTTTCTAAAGGTGGGAGTTGTCCTAAAACATTAACCACTAGTGCAGTTAGGTACCATTTATTAATAAAACACCTTAAAGAATATATATTAGCTGAAAAATTGTCTGATGAAAAAAATTATATCTACCACCTCTACATCAACTAATCTTCAAATAAAAAAACAATTAACATTACTAGATAGTATTAATAAAAAAAAGTTATGCTCTATGATTAATGATCATAGAACAATCAAATCCACAATCCCATTGGTGAAATGATGGATTTAGACATTCAATTGTCGAATATTTGATTTTAGGAAATTGATTAAAGAGATGTTTCTTAATTATCAAATACCCAAAAGGTGTTATTTTAGTACAAAATGTTGTTTCCTAAATATATAATGAACTATTTAATTCTATCAAGAGTTATATATCTGCTGCAAGTTATATCTCACATCTGACATTTGGACAGCAAATAGCTCAATAGTTCTGGAACAACTTGGTACAAACTAGCATAGGTTAGTTGAAGCTACTGCAAGATGGAATAGTTCCTACTATATCATGGCTGCTTCAAAGTGAGCTTTACAGCTTTTTTTTTACTTTTTTGAAATAATCACTTAAGGAGTGTAGCAAAATTTTTATTATTTTAGAAATAATAATTTTGTTCTGTAAAAAGATTAATAACACCAATACAACTTTGTATCCTATGACATTTAAGAATTAATCAAATCCTTTGATTTTTAAATAAATGGGGGAAATGATGAACATAGCTAAATTTCTATAATTTAATGTTACTTTTTATCAAAACAAAATACCAATATCCTTTAGATATTTATTATCAAATATAAACATTGTTAGACCATTATAAATTTAAAAAATGTACTTAAACTAAATGTGATATGAAACAGGGATTATTAAAGATCAGACATTAAATAATATTAAAGAAAATGTTTTATGATTACGTCATTGTTTGAAAAAAGGTAAAGATAAATTTACGCAAAAAAGTAGAGAAATTTGCAAAGCATAATAAGTTTAAAAACATATTGCCTAACATAGCTAGAAGAACCTAAAATATTTTTACGATTTTAATATGCATGAAAGGTTGAAGTTTTAATAACTTAGGTCATCCATCAAAAATATTACGTTTGGCATTTAAAAAGAATAATTTTTATAATATAAATGCATTAAAAACAAACTTTTTGTAAATAAAACACATGGATGACATAAGATTCAGAAAGATTAAACATTCATGGATAAATGTTTCAAGCTTCAACAGCCCACACTGTAAAAAAAAAAGGTTTCGGAAAAGGTTTTTTACACTTCCATAAAGTTTTCTACCACTAGAAAACCTTTTGGTGTGTAAAAAAAGGTTTTTGAAAGGGTTCTATTAGAAAACCCAAAAAAGCAAAGAGTTTTTTTGTGGTGAAATATATAAGAAACCAATAAAGTGCCGAGTGCCGTTTATTGACATCGAGGCATAATTAAAAATAGAAAGGATTTAAAATAGGATCACAACTGCTTAGCAATAATGATATCTTAAATAAATAGTATATTTTTTTATTATATTCTATTATACTTAAAATTGTATTTTGTTAAAATTTTTAAAGTAGAATACGCAAAAGCGTATACTTTTTAAGTTAACCGATTTATCTATGAGATTCATTTAGGTCAATGTAATTCTTTTTAAAATTTTAAAGTAAAGCTAATAATTAACATTTAAAGCAGAAATAATAATAAAGTTAAAGAATTATGTCTGCAAATATTGAAAACTGGTCACCTACAGAAGTAGCCAAATGGCTAATAGATAATGGGTTTAATGAACAAACTGCAGCCGAATTTGAAAGTAATTTTTTTATTATTATGCATTTTATAGTAACATTTTAATTGTACTGTTTGCAGATTGCAGATTGCAGATTCCTTATAATATACAATAGTTAAACATGCCCCAATTTCTTTGTGAATGTGGCAACAACTATTTTTCATTTGGAAAGTATTTGCGACATCTTATCTTGTTTCATGAAAATCAACCTCTTTTTTATGTTAGATGTGTTTCAAGTGCGTGCAAGCAAACTTTTAAAAGTGCTAATAGTCTAAAAAAACATATTCAACGAAAGCACAGTAATTTATTAAGAAGCTGGTCTAATGATAATGAAAGTGATCAGAGGAGTAAAAATTGTAAAAATGATAACATCATAGATTCATCTGAAACAACCGAAGAATCAAATGATCAAAATAATGAAAAATTAGACCAAGACTTTAAATGTAAAAATGCTACTGATATGCTTAATACTTTGGAAAAACATTTTGCATTTCTTCTTTTGCGACTCAGAGAAGTACAAATACTTGGAAATGCTGACAGATGATATGCTTTTATCTAATTATACTGTGTCTGGAAATGCACCAAGATTTTTTCATAACTTAGATGTTAAAGTACAAGAAGCTATAAGATTGTTACTTGATTTAGATATAGAAGGGAATGAATCCATTGTTATAGCGAAATCAATATCAATTGATAGTATTTGCTATTCTGTTAAAGCAGTGTATGTATTGCATACTGTTACAGAAGAAACTGTCCCAATTTCTTTTTAAATCATATACATTGTCTGTTTACGTGACTGTCGGTTGTTATGTGGACACCTGTTGACACCAAATTATTTTTCACATCATTTGCATTCTTATCAAGTTTTGGATGAAATTGAATGGACAGTTTGCAGAACAGGATGTTTTATTGATTTTAATCGACATGACTATTTTAAATTCAACAACTGTCAGTATGTGAGCATGAGATATAGCGTTTTGCATCCGTCTTGCTCTTCGATTTAAGGACATGACTATTTGAATACTTATTTAGTTTGTTTAGTTTATGTAGTTTGTTTATTTGAAAATTATGTATGTTTCGTAAAACTATTGTTCTTATTGTTTATTTGCAATAGGGCATGAATTAACCGGTGACTATTTATGTGACCTCACAGAGCAGATGCTAACAGAGCTTTTACCTTTGATAAAAGATAGGATAAGATTTATTCGTCTTTTGAAAACAACAAAACAATCTGTTTCAGCAGCATTAGATAATTCTGAATCTACCTATACTGTTGCAGTTGTCAGTGTAAATAATGAAAAGGGCGAAAAAACAAACAGTGACAGTTTTTCAGAAATTGAAGAAGCAGAATGTGTACATATGTTTGTTATAGTATTTTTACTTTATATACATTTTTTTTTAATAATAAAACTCTATCATTGATTTTAGTTTATGAGAGTATTTGCATACTTTTATTTAATTTTAATACTTTAATGTTTTTATAATACTTGTGTTTAAGAACTATTATGCATGATATCAGATAATAATGATGAATATCATTGTTATAAATTATATTTTTACCCATATTAAATTACAGTTGAATGAGATACTTTAAATCAGAGTAATTTAAAGAAATTACTCTGGTTTGCTTGAATTACTGTGATAGTTTATTTTATTTATTTAGCCAGATGCAAGAATTTCCTTTTGTATATCAGTTGCCACTTTTTCCGGGTAATATTATAGCTAAGCTACAATGTCAAGACAAGACTAGTTTTGGTTTAGGCTCAAAAAGCAAAGCCCTCTTAATTGATGCACTATTTGATGACTTAAAAAGGCGTGACATTTTGTAAGTTGAAAATTGTTCTTATTTTATACTTTGCCGACTCTGAGTTTGCCGTTTCTCAATTTCCATTTCATCAATTTTTCATGATTAATTATTTTTCATATTTAAAAAAATAATTTGTTCTTTAGTTTGCTACATTTATATTATAATATTAATATTAAATATTTTGTAATGTTTTATCAAAAACTATTTATACAGATATCCAACCAGAAGAATATGTTCTGCTGTTAGCTCAGCAGTTATATTAAAATTTTTGGCTAATTACGATGGAAGTAATGCTATTAGCATTCCATACTTTTTTACATACTTTTATTTGTCATCATTTATTTAATATGAAAATTATATTTTAAAATTTAATTTATGTCTATTTCACATTTTTAATGGGTATTTTGAGTTTAGAATACTATTAGAGTAGCTCTTCGAAGGAAATTTAAAAAATACAGACAGCCCCTTTGTAGCGAAAATTCAATTGCTGTAATAAGAGAAAAGTTTGGAAGGCCTGGCATTTCAGGAAGAAAACGAAAAGTAGATCAAGTTGAAATTGATCAACCTGACAACAGCACCCTCTCAAAAACAGCTCGAGTTAAAGTATGTTATAATGTATATAGATATTACTTGCTATAACTTTGTAATATTGTTGTAATGTTATGTTGTTTAAATGTCAAAAATGTATATTTTTGTTACTGTTCACAAGTTCCAGCTGATTGGTGTAAGGTAAAATCCTTCTATATGCACAGTTGTAACTATAACTTCTTTTTATTAGTTGGCTAATGTGATACAAGGTGAGGATCACATAAGCATAAAAAAACATCAAGATGCTTTAAAAAAAGAAATAAAAAAACAGACACCAAACTTTGATTTGATCAAAGATAAAATGAAAAGAACTTGCGGGTACAGACAACTTTTCTGCCATGCTCACACAACTGCAGAAGTTCTGGAAGAATTTCCGTGTTTACGACTAAATATTTTTGTAAGATAAACATAATAAGATTATATAAAGAATTATTTTTCTTTTATGAAATGTACTTTTTTTTTACAATATTTCCATTGATTTTCTTTTCTTTTTTATCATTTGTTTAGTATGACTAGAGCGTGAGTTATTGTTCACCTAATCCCTGAGTCCTAAAATTTTCTTCCTCCTACAAAATAGTCTTTACATTCATTTATGATTCAAAACAAATTTAAAAATTGTTCGTGTTTTGATAATTATTTTTCTTTTATGAAATGTGCTTTTTTTTTACAATATTTCTACAATATTATATTTAGATTTTCTTTTGACAGTTTTGAAAGACTATATAAAAATTATTACCTTATGAACATTAAAATTTTTAAGTATAGGCTTGTTTCTGTAATCATAATGTAGATGAATTTTAGAAATGATTTTCATAAATTAAAGTTTACAGCAGATGTGATTTTGCTATATGGTGTAGATGTAATCAAATTAGAAATGAAACTTCTATCCCTTTATAATGCGGTGATCAAAGAAGCAGCCAAAAGATGCAAAAAATATTGTGAATATTCAACAATGATAAACAAACATTTAGAAGAAACTTTGGACAATGGTAAACGACAGGGTAATTTTTATTTATTTTAATTTTTCTTTCTAACAATTCTCTTTTTATCGTAAAATAAAAAATTTTAATATTCCAATAACAATTAAAACTAGTCATAGTAGGCAATAAGTTACACAAGTTTAGTAACTCTAGCAAATATTGATTAACTTAAAAGCATTTGATCATTTATTAATACATTACACATGTATGCTAATACTGCTATTTTATATATACTAGTTTTAAGAAATGTATTATTTTGTAAGTATTTATAATTAAAGATATAAATACTTTTAGATTGGAAGGTGATGTTAGTTACATTATTGTTGCCCTCATTATTTGGGGAAAAGGAAGAATTGTTTTTTCCCTTACCAAAACAGGTAGGATGTTTATTGTACATTGTACATTATTTAGGAAATTGCACTTGATTATATTTTTCTATAGTCCATTGTTTATATTCCATTACAAATTAATATGTATTTATCATATATTAAACTATAAAAACTAATTTATTTATTATATATTTATTTATATAAACTAATATATATTTAATAACAAGAAGATCTGAGAAATAATAAAAAATATTAAAAAGGAGATCTAAGGAAATGCAAAAATTTACTGGTTTGAGGAAATAAGTTATTAAATATTTTAAGTCCATGTAAATATTCTCATACTAATCACACAATTTAAAAAGTGATGTTGTCCTTTAGGTGAGGAGTCTTCAATAATTTGTATTATATAGAAATGTTATCAATTAAGAAATTTTAAAATTGAATGGTTTTAAGAGCTTTGTATCAGAGGGATTTTAAGTTGTTTTAGGTTTGTTTTTTGATTAAATGAATTATTATATTTATTTCTTTTTTTTTTATACAGGAAATACCACTTAGTCCAGTCATATTGCCACAAGACGACGAGTGGAATGTATCAGTCTACAAGGAAGTTTTGTTTTCTAAAACTATTTGTACTTTTTCCGAGGCTTTTCAAGCATGGTTTGCTGCATTTTGGATATTCAGCATTGAATTCCCAAAAGGATTGATCAATACATGTCAATTTTTAGAAAAAGTGCTTCTAGGTGGTAAAGGAAAAGTGCTAAATGTTGTCAGCAAATGGAACAACAGCCTTTTGCACTAATATTTATGGCTTTTGTTTTTTGTATGTTTTTGTTGTTAATCTTTATAATTTATTTATGTTTTTTTGTCACTAAATTCGAATAAACTCATATTTCTAAATTTTATTATTTTTTGTGCTACTAGGCGATTTCTTGATTTAATTTTTGAAAATAAGTCTTAACGGTAAATAAACTTCATGTAATACTTTTAATGTTGGAATATAATAGTGGTAATAGTTAAATTTGAAGCAGAAAATTTGTATAATAACTCATAATAGTTTTACATAATTTAACGTTATTTTCCAATTTGTTTCGTTTTGTACAACTTGTTTGTTTTTGTTCAACATTTATTGACCTGTCTCTGATTATTGTAATGTTTTTTTCTTATTTAATGTAAACTTTACTGTATATTACTTTGATGTTATAAGATTTTAAACATTATTACAGAATTTTCTTTATTGAGTTTTCATATTGCGTGCAAAATTACAGTGGAATTAAAGAATCTAAATATTTGCATATAAGCAATATTATCTATAAATTAAATGTTTCAACTAAAGTGTACATTCAATCTATCCTAAGTATAATATTACTGAACCAACTTTATACGTGCTTGAAATCGTTATTGCGTAATATAAAAAATTATTGAATAATTTATAATTCAAATTAAAAACGAAAGTACAAGTTAAAAAAGGTTTTTCCAGTATCGGATTAAAGGTTTTTAAAAAAAGGGTTTTCTAGAAAACCTTTAAAGGGTTCCACCCTCGGGACAAAGTAAAAAACCTTTTAGAGCTATTTAAAAAACCTTTTTTTTTTACAGTGCAGCATTAAGATAAATCAGGCAATCTTAGTTTTCCCAAAACAGGTTTTTTGTAAATATTGCAAAAAACAGAAAAGTGATCACAAATCATTGGAAATATTTTAACAATATTTGCTTTTATTCCTTATAATGTAATTATTTATTTAACGAGGAAAGATGGGTACTTTACATTTCTTTTATTTGAAGATGAAAGCATTTATAGAAAAACTTTTATTTTAAAGTTAGAGCCCATTTGGGTTCCGTGGAAAAAGCGTTTTTTTTTTCACTGGGATTACTTTAGTTGAACAATTAAATGAGTCAGTGGACAAAAGACTGGGTACATTTTAACATGATTAGTTTTAATGTCTTTCCATTTTTTGTGACCCTAGATATAAATTAACATATCAAAGGAAGATGAGAATAAAATATAAAATTGCATAAATTAGCAGATGAACATGAAATGCAACAACATCATTTATAACTTCAGGCCTTATTTTAAAGCATAAACTGGCACGTCATTTAGGTATGCCATAAGTTATTTTATGTAAGCAGTAAGCCATTTCATGTAAGCCATTTTTTATCATCTTTTAAAATCTAAACAAGCCGCAAGATAAAAGAAGTAATTAATGTTATAAAAACCACTTACGAAGTTTTTATTTACGATTACGATTACGTAAAAAAGTTTGCATGACAATTAATTACATTTTATATTCGCGCTATTTACAAATGTAATAACTTAATTTTATTTTTATTAATCTAACTTTACTATCAAAAATGTTCAGTAAAAGAAAAAAAAATGATCTTTTAGGAGCATGAAAATAAATCATAAAATAAGCATGATAAAAAAAATTTATTTATTTAAACAATTTCTCATAACAAAAAATAACAGAAACAATTACCGAATTAAAAACAAACAAACGGAAAAACAAAATAAAAAATTATTAGCTAAAAAATTGTACACGTTAAAATTTGTTTTATATTAGCGCCACTTTTGATATTTTAGTTATTTTTTTTTTTTTTTGTTATCATGGTTGATTGTATTAAAAAATGAAAAAACATTAATTATTACAAACTTAAAATGACATCTTATAAAAAGTTTATTTTCTTATAATTAGATAAAAAAAACTTCTATGCATATAAGTCCGTTATTAATTTTTCAAAATGATATTTCAAGGGAGTTTAGATAACCTAGTTATCAAGAATAAATATACTTGATAACATTATCAAGTATAAATATATTTGATAAGTGATCGTCTATAAATTACACAACGCTAATTTTCATTAACAAGCAAATCAAAAAAGATCAAAAGTTTTTCTTCACAGAGCTTTACATAATTTATAGATGATCCCTAATGAGGATATCTAAACTTCTTGATTGAATTGAAAAATTAATAATAGAGTTATCCACAGACAAAGTTTTTTATTCAATTAATTATTACGAGTATTTATGCTTGAAGCAATATAGCTCTTGCAATGTCTTTGTTTATATTTTTAAGTTTCATTTTTTCAAAAATAATAGTTTAGAAAAATATTTTTTAGTAGTTACATGAGCTTTATGTAATTGGCAGTGCGCGATTTCAAAAAAGTGAAAACAGAAATTACCTTATAATTTAGAAAAATTTTTTATAAATTACGAGATAATAAATAAATTTAAGATAAATTTATATAGATGATAAAATCAAAGCTGATGTTTGGGTTTAACATAATTTCCTGTCTATTTTATCAAAGTGTGCATAATAAATATTGTTTAGTAAATAAAATATTTCTTAAAAAAATAAACTTGATTATTTTTATCGTAACTTTTTTTTAGGTTTTTCTTCCTACTTTTCTATTTTTTACAAAAAAGTGTACATTTAACTTTTTTGTAAAAAGACAAATGAAAACGCAACGGCTTTATTTTTTAATAAAAGGAACTTGGAAACTTAAATTTTTGTCTCAAAAAAAGCACTGATAAGGGATCGTCCATAAATTACGCTATGCTAACTTTAACTAATAAACAAACAAATAAGATCAAAAGTTTTCCTTTGTAGATCTTTAATTAAACCAAAACTCAAATTAGTTCTCTTATAAGTTCAGTGAAAATCGCTGTGCAAAAGAGCAAATGATCTCCTACTACTATTTTTTAAATAAGTGCAAAAAAATTATAATAATATTTTTTGTTTGTAATATTTTTTATTTTTGTTTAACTTTTTAAAAGAAAAAAATCATTATTGTTTGCAAAGTTTAAAAAATTAAAAATAACATATTTTTATTTATTTTTACTAATGTCGAGAAAAGAAATAAATAAATTTTTGTTAAATGATAATAAAAAATAATACTAAATTCAATCATTTAAAATTAAAAAACAAAAAAAAATTGAAACATAATAGAAATTCCACAAAATGTACATTAACAAAATAACACTTCTATTTTATTAGTTTTTCTTAATAAGTAAATTAAACTTGTTTTGCGGTAATTTATTTTATTGTGGTAGTTTTAAAAAAGTTAATGGCCTTTAATAATAAAAAAAAAAGATAAGTTTATGACATCAAAAACACACAGAACTAATGAGCTAAGCTGTTTTTTCTTTAAAACTGTAACTTGAATCCTCTGATTCTGATTGTGATGAACCCACAGTAACACAAATGAACTAATTGTAAAACTAGCTTATCCAAAAATTAAAGAATGTTTCCTGCTAGTTCCCAAAACTGAGATCTATAGATGATTCCAATTTTGTAAATACTGAAAATAGCGAAAGATTGAAAAGATCAAACTCCAATATACACATGATAATTAAGGAAACTGAAGAGTTCTTAAAACTCCTCTTGTCATGAAAAAAGAAAGTCCACTTTTATGGTGGTAAAGTTCTGAAAACTCTTTAAAAAATTTAAAGAAAATAGCCCAAAAGTTTCTTTCATCACTAACTTCTTCTGTAGAAAGTAAAAGGCTTTTTAATGCAGGTGGCAACATTTCTGAACTTAATAGAAACAGACTATTACAGTAACAAGTGATAATTGAATTTCACTTATGTTTTTGATATTTTATTTTGTTTGACCTAAGATTGGTCAAGGTTTGCCAGAACAGCCAAATGTTCACATCCCTAACAGATATAAATCTCAAGATATATATATAAAATATATAAATCTCAAGATATATATATAAAATATATAAATCTCAAGATATATATATAAAATATATAAATCTCAAGATATATATATAAAATATATAAATCTCAAGATATATATATAAAATATATAAATCTCAAGATATATATATAAAATATATAAACCTCAAGATATATATATAAAATATATAAATCTCAAGATATATATATAAAATATATAAATCTCAAGATATATATATAAAATATATAAATCTCAAGATATATATATAAAATATATAAATCTCAAGATATATGTATAAAATATATAAATCTCAAGATGTATATATAAAAAATATAAATCTCAAGATATATATATATATATATATAAAATATATAAACCTCAAGATATATATATATATACATATATATATATATATATACATATATATATATATATATATATATATATATATACATACATATATATATATATATATACATATATATATATATACATATATATACATACATACATATATATATATATATATATATATATATATATATATATATATATATATATATACATATATATATATATATATATATATATATATATATATATATATATATAGATCTATAGTTTGTTGGCTTTGGGAAGAGCGGAAGGAAAAAAGTGATTCTTACGCCAACATATACGTCACTTTTAATTACTTTTAACTTTCGTCCAACATTTGCGTGTTGGACGAAAGTAAAAACCATTAATTTAATTACAAATTAATCGTTTTTTAAAAAAACCACAAAAACGCAAATTTAATTGACCAGAATGTTTTTAAAAACATTCTGAATGTTTTTAAAACATTTTGAATGTTTTTAACAATATAAACAATGTTTTTATTTTTATTTTTTTTAATAAAATGTTTTTATTTTTATTTTTTTTAATAAAATGTTTTTATTATATAGCCTGACTCGCAAGTGAGTGCTGCTACATCGACTGACAAATAGCCTGACTCGCAAGGGAGTGCTGCTACATCGACTGACAAATAGCCTGACTCGCAAGGGAGTGCTGCTACATCGACTGACAAATAGCCTGACTTGCAAGGGAGTGCTGCTACATCGACTGAGGGTTTGGTTGGGGCAGGCAGTCTATCATTATTAAAAAAAAAAAATTCCGGTCTTGCATTTTAATTTTTACTTTTTGTTAACAAAATATGGAAAAAACTTTCGGACAACATCTAAGGGTTCTATATAAATATATATATATATACATATATATATATACATATATATATATA
>NC_088931.1:50125000-50137500 GCF_038396675.1 Hydra vulgaris
TGCTAAAATCAACTCTGAAAGTTGACATCTACAAAAACATCCCAAAAAAGTTTTGTTTTGGGTTTGATGGGCAACATTGTGTAATGTTAAATATTGTTGTAGCTCAGAAATGAATTTAAAATTTTTTCATGCCACACTCAGGTTGTAGAAAGTTGCATGAAGTTCATCAGTGAAGTCAGTAGAAAAGCCTGTGAACATCAATTCAACGGTTTTATTTGTGCAAGAATAAAGAGTCTTGATCAGCTATGAAACTCTTTAGCACTAAGTCTGATTTTAACCTTTTAAATCAAAGTTTTTTTTAACAGTAAGTAAATTTGAAATAGACTTAATTTATTTTGTTTGAAGTACTTGTTTTTCCTAATTTTTTATAACACTTCAAAGTTTTACATATATATATTTTTATTAGGTTGTGATACATACAGGTTTATTATAATAGAACTTATTATAAAAACAACATTAACTTTTTTCTAACCATTCATAGTTTTTCAGCACTTTCTTTAGTTACAATTTTTTTGTCATGTTATTTAATGATCTTAGCTCACTTCTAAATGTTTATAATTCAAAAAAACGTAATTCATTTTCAATTAAAAAAATGCAGACCTGTGTCATAAAAGTCATTAAGTAAAGCATTTATTGTAAGTTTGAAAACATTAAAGTGTAGCATTTCAAAGTCAATCTTTTTTTAGCCATTAGTAAAAACTATGATCCCCTAATAAGTATTTACATGAACTTATTTTCTAAGTTTACAACAATAAATTTTATTATATTAGGAATGCATTTCCACTTATTGCAATAAAAGAATGTTTAAAGAATGGACCAATAATGAAGTATTTTATTATGAAGAAAATAGAAAACAACAGTTGAGTTTGCTACAAATGAAAATTTTTGATCACAATGCCTATCATATAGGTAATGAAATAAGGAAAAAAATGATTGCAAAAGTCATAAAATTAAAGATTTCAGCAATAATGTATGAGTCAACAAATATAAGCAAAAAATCAATACTGATAGTGCACATTCAAAACTGTGTAGAAGGCGGTGGAATGAATTCCCTAACCAATTTACTTTTCGATTTAGTGGAACTAAAAAGTGTTATAATTAAAGTAGTACTTGATACTCAAATGTCTTCACAATTATGGGATAATAAAAGATATATGGTGTAAATCTTATCAAGAAATAATTTAAATATAAACCATTTGTTGATAAGATTTACACCATGCATCATGCTTCCTTAATAGCAGAGAGCTACATGTGCTGAATTATTTGGTGTTAAGCTGCTACAAACTAGTGGAATTTTAAATACACAATAGGTGTCATTTAGATTTAATTTTGTTTTTGCAGTATGGAAAAATTTTGAAGTGCTGGTTAATCATTTTGGAGAAGAGATGATAAATCCACTCATGAAGGTTTTAAAAAGAAAATCTACAGAGCTTCAAATGAATCAGGGAATAATGATGTCCCTCCAAGAACAATTGGAGTTGAGTTAAGACCTCCAAGAGCACAACATAGAATTGTACAAGACAAAGTTAATATATATATATATATATATATATATATATATATATATATATATATATATATATATATATATATATGTATATATATATATGTATATATATATATATATATGTATATATATATATATGTATATATATATATATATATATATATATATATATATATATATATATATATATGTATATATATATATATGTATATATATATATATGTATATATATATATATATATATATATATATATATATATATATATATATATATATATATATATATATATATATATATATATATATATATATATATATATATATGGGTGTCCCGAAAAACAACTTTTTTATAAAATGAATGCTCCTAACCTCTAAATGTGTTCTATATAATAAAATAATGCTAGAAATAAAAAATTTTCAAAAAAAAATATTTATGGGTTCATGTCCCTTTTACATCAGAAGGGGTCACTAATACCATCAACAACAAAAAAAGTTATTAAAAAGTGTACCATGTTGGGTCTCAAAAGAAGTGAAATTTTAAATATAAAAATTAAAAATTTTAAAATTTTAAAAATCAAAAAATTAAAAACTTTTAAAATAATCATTACTTTATAAAAAAATTTTGAATTCCACCGCCAAGAAATTACATTTTTAACTAAAAATAAAAAAATACATTTTTTTTACAAATTTTATTAAAAAATTTTTTTTTTCTCAATGTTTTTCATAAAATAATGATTATTTTTGAAATTTAATTTTGCTTCCTTTGAGTTTGTATAAATTTATAATTTACTCTTGTTTCTTGAATTTGCATAAATATGCAACTTCCTTTAGTGAATAGTTAATAGTACACTAATTATTAAAATTAAATTTTTTGCCTAAATTTTAAAACTTATTTTTTTTTTTGCTATAAAATTTTTAATGAAACTAAACTCAGTTATATTCGACAACTTTTGAACAGCTACAATTTTGTGTAGTGCAACAATATTATGCTTTTTTCAAACAAATTGATAGTTAAAAAATAAAAACAATGATTTTCTCAACGTTTTATAGAAACTTTGAAAAAAAATACTTATGCCATTAATTTTAGCCCGCTGTGTAAATATGATTTTTTAAGAAATTTAGACTATGGCTTGATTATTATCGCGCCTGCTTACATAGACATGGAATTACTAAGAAGGTTCCTAAAGCATGTCTGTCTGACTTCCTTGAATGTTTTAAATGCAGCACGAGGTTTTCCAAAAAAAAAAATATTATTAAGGAGATGTCAACATTGGTTTTTCTTTTATGCATAGAACAGCATGCATTGATTCATAAAGAAAATATCATCAGATGAATATACAGATACTCTGCTATTCATATATTCATTTAGTAAAAAATCATATTGGTCACCAATGTGTTCAACCATTCCCAGGCTATGTTAAGTGTTACACTACACATTTTATGTACAAAATAGTGATTTTATCTAAGAATTATGCAAATTACTTTACATCATAACTGTTATCTCTTGCAATATTAAAAGTATACTTTGATATTGTTTATGCAGCATTTATTTAGAAAGCATTAATTTGTAATTTATTATTGTAAAAAAAACATTTGATCACAAGTGTGATTAAATGTTTTTTTACTATTTAATTCACAAGCGTGATTAAACTTGAGTGAATTTTGTAGGTAATAATATTTAAAAGAATATAGTAATTAAACTTTTTTTAAACATGTAACAAATTTATTAATACATAATTTATTTTGTTTTGAAGTTGTTTTTTTACACAAGTTTTTCCTTTTTTTTTTATATTTTAGTGCTCTTATGACAAGTTGCATTATTAAGCGTAAGTTATGTTGACGACTACCTTTAAATTGGTCCAAATTATCAATAAAATTAGTTCATTTAATGAGAACAATTAGTTAATTAATTAATCTTCAAGCAATTAGTTGTCATCAGTGGTGACACTTTAACTGAGCCACAAGACAGTAAAATACCCTGAGTGTTTTTGCATTTAGTGTTTTCAAAACACTAAATATAAAAACAAACATAAATTATAGTTTAAAACAAACATAATTTATATACATTGTATAAATTGTAGTAAATTTTAATATATGGGCAATTCTGCGAGAGTGGCGGTCATAACATTTGACACTCTTTAAGCTATTAAAAATGAACCGAAAATGAAAATGACTTCAAACTTTCCAGAAATGTGAAATACTATCATATAATTTAGTATGTAAAAGTTACAGCATTAAAGTCTTCAACTTTTTTCAAAAATTAACTCTACATAGCATGACGGTCATAACGCTTACCTTTTACCACTTCTGAACAAAACAATTTTGTCAGATTTAATGCAGCAAACAGCATGGTAAAAACAAAAAGCATTTGGTGTGTGCATTTAGCACATATTGATATTATTATATGCTGAGTTTCATAGTTTTTACTTGAAGTTTTACAAGCATTTTTATGTTTTTTTTATTGTGACAGTCATAACCATGACATTCATAATGAAAAATCCAATGCTTAAAAACAACAAATAAAACAATGCAATCAATTATTTAAGAAAAAAAGTATAAAGGATTATTAACAACCTTGTATTTTATGTTAAAAAGTTGCACTATAACATTATCAAAGTTCTATATTATGGATATCCAATACGATACGATATATGATACAATTTTTAACGCTACTCAACAGGACTGTAAATAAGCATCAACCATTTAACCATTACAACTTTAATTAACCGTTTAACCATTACAACTTTAAAACCATGCTAGAGTATAATTTTTTTTAAATAACTTTTTGCTTAAAAGTATTTTTAAATATTTGAAAAAAAGGTTATGGAGTTTAGTATGTGTTTTTATGACTTTTTTGCTTTTTTTATATACTAATCTTGAAACCAGATTATGTTTTGTTTGTGGTTATTTTTTGGAACATTTTTTATGCTTGGTTTATATGCCAACTTATAAGTGTATCTCATTTGCTTTAATGCGTCTTCATAAAGAAGTGTTGATTTATTAAAAATAACTTCAATTGATGAGTTGGCGGACAATTTTAGCTCAATATTTTTTGGAAGATTATTTATTATATAAGGTGGATGGTTAGAATCAACATATACATAACTTAGGTTATTTTCAGGCTTGCAGTTTGGTTGAAATAAATTTTGAGTAAGATTAAAAGTTAAATCAAGGTAGTTAACAATTTTAAGATTGCAATTGATAGAGATGTTGAGATTGTTACGTTTGAAAACTTGAACAACATGCTTTTTTATTTGTTCCATTTGACAGCCATTTTTGTTCTTAAAAACAGCTAACCTGTCATCTCGATATAAACCGAAATCATTTTTGTTTTAAAACTGCAAAAGTTGATCTAAAAGAAATCCCAACTAGCTCCCAAACTTCCGTGCCATCATAGGCTCCCATGGTAACATCAAACAATCCTGCTTTTTTCTTAATCCATGATATGCCACCATTAAAAATAATTGATTTTCTTAAAAATAAATGATTTTCTTGCACAACGTATAATGGATTTGCTTTGCTCGTTTATTATTATATGTCAAATGGAATATTAATCAAATGGAATATTATTAAGCACTGTAAATAATACTATCCTGCGTCAAAAATTTGTAAGTTTTGTTTCAACGAGAAATTTGAAATATTATTTTACAAAGCAAACAATCTGCTAAACAAAAGAGGTGAATTAATTTCTAAATGTAGACACAAAAATAAACTTCTCTTTTCATTATTTGATAGCAGAGATTAGTTTTCCATTACGCCTTTCTGTACTATAATGACAGAACTCATTCTACCGTAGTTTGCAATTTTTAAACGGTTTTTTATATTTTTGATTTTGTACTTCATAGCTGATGATTGCTGATAGGTATGAAACTTCAAGTTCCATTAAAAGTTGTTTTTTCTAAAATTTAAGTATAAAATGCTCTGGTTTTGAAAAAAAATATATTTTCTTAAATATTGGGCACTCTACAATGATGTATATACATCATTGTAAAGTGCTCATCGTAAAAAATATTTTTTTTTGAACTGGTCTAATATATATATATATATATATATATATATATATATATATATATATATATATATATGTATATATATATATATATATATATATATATATATATATATATATATATATTAGACCAGTTCAAAAAAAAATTTTTTAATGATTAAGTGGCTAGATATTTAAATGTTATTAATTGATGAAAAAAAGGAAATCATTAAAGTTTCAAAGCATTATTCCAATATTTAGTAACAGCTCAATTAAGTTTACTTTTCAATGGGGTCCTAAAATTAAAAAAAAAAAAGTTCCTTAAAAGTAGGGCAACCTGGTACTCAAAATAAGCAAAATAATATATAAATTTCAAAAATAATAATTGTTTTATAAAAAATAAATTAAAAATTTTTATTTTTATAAAAAACTTGTAAAAATGTACTTTTTTTATTTCTTTTTTTTTTTCATGGTTAAAAAACCATAGTTTTTGTGCAATTAAATCTAAAATATTAATTGTAGTATGAAATTATAATTTTTTTTTTGAAATTTTTTTATAATTTCACTACTTTTAAGACCCAACATGACATACTTTTGAAAAAACTTCTTTTTTCAAAATAATAGGAACCTGTTAAAAAGTAAAGTTAATTGAGCTGTCCCTAAAACACATTATTTAAGTTTGCAATTTTGAAATAATTTTCCTGACCACAAACCACATCAAATCAAAGGGTAGTCCAAATAAAGTTCAAAATTATTTTTTTATATACAATTTTGAAATGGTCTAACATATATATACAACCCCTCGGCAATAATTTGCCAACCTCAATCTTTTTGAGGTCGGCATCAGGCCGGCAAAATTATTTGACACAAAGGTCTAACCATAAAGCATAGAAACAAGGTCGGCAATTTTTTGCAGATCTCAAATACTTTCAGGTCGGCAGTTAGGTCAACATTGCCGAATGCCGACCCTAAATCCGAGGGTTGTATATATATATATATACATATTTATATATTCATGTATAAATTGCGACCAAAACAAACCCACACCTTAACACTAGATCCATCATGTTTACAAGACGTGAACGATTTAATATTATTTTTGTGAATATTTATATTTATTTGAAAGAAAATAGGATTCTCATCAATAAACACTTTTTATATTTAAAAAGAGTCAAACCACTATTGGTTTAATATTAATCAAAGTCGAATGCTATTAAAAAAATACGCTGGATTATTATTAATGGCCAATACTGTATATATATAAGTATATATTTATATTTAAAAGCATACCGAGCTTCCTGCTATAACATTCCTGAACTGCTAGAGAAGTCCAGATGTTTCTACAATTCTCTTAAACACTCTATAATGTTCAAGAAACTTCCAGAACTTTCCAGAAACTCTCAGAACTTTCTAGAACATTCTTGAAAGTTCCAAAAGTGGCTATACAAGTATTAAATGCTTCATGTCCTGTTGCCTTGAAGGATACAACTTTTTAGGCAAAGGCTAGGAGATGCCAACTCCAACTTAAAACACCCCCTGCCTTGGGGCTCTTGGTTGAGTAAAGGCTAGAGATGGTGTCTCAATAAAAATACTCATCTTGGGCAGATGTTAAATGCATCCTGCTACTGTCTTGTAGAAGGCCTCCTAAGCAAAGACTTAAGGGGTAAACAGATTCTATCTGTTGACCAGCCTCGCACCCCTTCCTCATCTATTAGGCTGACGCAGATGTATTTTTAACACATTGTTTCCAGTTTAGGATGTTGAACTCTGGATCTTCTTGACTCAATGCATGTGTTTTGCTTGTGTCTCTGTTTTTATGACTAGGCAACTCATTCTATTATCTCCTAATGAGGGTACAGCTCCAAAACTCAGTTTTATGGTTCTGAGGCCAGCTGGTAGTCAGGTTTCCTGAACTATGTAGTAGCTCTCAGAGAAGCTGATTCCATCAACAGCTGAAAAATATCAAAGTATTAACAGTTCCATGTTGCACATGGATGGTGTCCCTGTTTGTACTTTTGGTGTGCATTGCCACATTTAAAGCCCTTTGTTACGGCTTAGGGTTTATTAATAGTAATGTGGCAATTGTTTGGGCTATTAAACAGTGTCCTGAGTACTATCTATGCTTTGAGCCAATTTCTTCAACAAATTTAAAAATGAATAAAGTACCAAAACTATAAAACATTAAAAACCATCTTCAACACCAAGTTCTGTAAACCTATCATTCACTAATATTCATGTTCTTCGTAGTAACTTTTCTTCTGTTGAGTCTTATCTCTTGCAAAGTTCACCAGACCTACTTGCTCTTTGTGAGACTAATGAGAAAATGAGTTCAGCTCAATGTCTCATCTTGCGATCTTAGTGTTGATGGTTATCTTCCTTTAATTCATAAAGACTCCAATAGTCGCATGCTTGGCCTGGGCATTTACATTTGTATGAATTAACCCATTTGTCATGAAACTAGGTTTGAATCCACAGACTATTCTTTCATGTGCTTTTGTTTAGCACCACTTCACTCTATTGCCTTTCTCTTTGTTCTATATCGCTCTCATTCATCTCAAGACTGCACCTTTTTGATGTTATTTCTAATCATATTGACCAAGCCCTCTCTCTTTATTCATCAGTCTATATTGTTGTTGTCGGTGACTTTAAGGCTCATTACACTGAATGGCTTGGCTCTAGTGTCAGTGATTCTGCAGGCTTTAAAGCTGTCCCTAACTCAAATAGTCAACTTTCCAACTCGCTTTCCAGACAACCCGAATCATTTACCTTCCCTAGTCGACTTATGTCTTGTTTCTGATCCTAGTCAGTGATCAGTTTCTCCACATTTACCCTAAGGTGTTACTGATCACAGTTTGATCTCTCTAAAACTAATATCTCATTCTTCTTCATTATCTGAATCCCCCTATCATCGTACCTCTTACAACTACCTTAAAGCTGACTGGGATTCTTTCTGTGATTTTCTTCATGATGGCCCTTGGGTAGAAATCTTTCATCTTCCTGTCAACAAATGTGCTTTTTACATAACTTTGTGGATTCTTTTCACTCTCCTCCATGGTTTACCTCACATTGTGCTTCTACAATTTCCAATCGAAACCATTACGTCCATATCTATCACCAAAACTCTCCAGAAAACAGATGTCAGTTTATTACTGCTAAAAATCATTGTAAAAAGGTTTCGTCTAACGCCAAAGACTATATCCCTATTTTCAAAAATTCTGGAAAGCAATCTGATTCATCTAACTACTTAGTCTTTTTTCTATCATAAGCAAGGTTTTTGAATCTTTAATTAACAAACGCTTAATTTCTCATCTTAAATCTAATAACTTTCTTTATGACCATCAATATGGATTTTGATCTTCTTATTCTACAGCTGATTTGCTAACAGTAATAACCAAAAGGTTTTATTGTGCATTAAAAAAAGGTGGAGAGGTTAAGGTCATCGCACTTGACATTTCAAAAACTTTTGATAAAGTTTGGCATGCTGGTCTTCTCTATAAGCTTCCTTCTTATGGTGTATCTGGCAACATCTTTAAGATTATTGAATTCTTCCTTTCCAATCGTAGTATAAAAGTTGTCCTCGATGGACAGCACTCTTCTTCTTATTCTGTAATTCTTAATAATTTAGATCTTCCTACATTTATGAACAATGATGTACTAGATGAGTCATCTACTCTTCATCTTCTAGGATTAACTCTTACTTCCAATCTTTCTTGGAAACCATATATCAAATCTTTTGCAAAATTAGCATCCACTAAGGCTTTATCAAGCTCTACACTTTCTTACTTCCGATTCTATTCTCTATCTCTATAAATCTCAAATCCGGCCTTGTATGGAATACTATAATAGGCACTGCTCTAAAGAGCTAGCCTCTATTGTGCTACCTACTAAAATTCATTCTTGCGTTACTCGTCATTCAATTAAGTCTCATCCTTTTTCTGTGACTGGCTTTAAGTGCTCCAAAAACTCTTATTTGTCTAGTTTTTTTCCTTGAACATCAGTACTTTGGAATTCGCTTCCTTTATCTTGCTTTCCTGATTCATATAATTTGCAATCCTTTAAGTCGTCTGTCAATCATTATCTTGCTCTACAATCTTCATCTTTTCTCCTCCAGTAACTTCCAAATTTAATTAGTAGTTGCTTGCAGCCTTGTTGGAAGCAAAGATGTTTAAAGAAAATAAAAGTAAATAAAAAATAAAAAACCCAGGTGTCTCAAACCAAGATTTTAATTTGTGTTATTGCAGACTGAAAGGATAAATGATTGGTTTTTGAAAAGAAGTTAATTATTTGATATGGCAACAAGAGGTTATTTGCATTCAGCTGATTCATTCTGCTAGGTGTGCAGATAATTCATAAAGACAAGAGCGAAAAAGTATTCGAAGGAAGTCGTATAATGTACATGGCCTATAAGACATACAAATATTGCAAGAAAACACTTGAAGGTAAACTGAACAGTTGCTTTTCACTAAGATGTGTTTTAATTTATTTTCATAAAATTTCAATGCTTTAGATCTAGTTCATTTCAAGGAGTTGTAATCTACAAAGTTTTGTTATAAGCTATGTACTATAAACAAATATGTTCTATCTTGAAATCGTTTCATATTTTGAAATTTCCTGTCCTCAAATTATTATAATCTTTATGTATTATTATGTGCTATGTTACAGATTGGTACACGGGAGAGAAGCGAGCCATGAAGTTTAATTTCCTGCAAATTTGGCAAGAGCCGACAGACCACTCAAGCAACTTCTACTTCTGCATGGTAAATCCAAAAAATCATCAAACCGCCGAGAATGCCCTCAGATTGTTTATCCGGACATACCTTTTTCCATCGCCCCAGTACCACACAGCCCTAATCTGCTTGTTCCGCCTCCTCTTAAGCACCATCATATATCTTCAGGAAACAGCAGCAAGTCAGATAGTGAGGCAGATACTGGAGATATAAACTTCTGATTCTGAGATTCTGCAAATGCAGTTGGGGATAGAAAGCCATACTTTCCTAACCAGAAAGACGTGAACGATTTAATTAGGGGCCTCAGGTTTAAGAAATCGAATTCCGAGCTTCTGATATCCAGACTCAAACAGTGGAACTTGGTTAATGATAGCGTACAAGTCACAGATCAGAGGAAGTAGCATCAAAGATTATCCAACTTCTTCAGTTGGCATGATGGGCTGTGCTTCTGCAACAATGCTGTTAATCTATTCCAGAATATAGGTACAGCATGTAATCTTATTGAATGGTGCCTATTCATAGACAGTTCATTCCGGAGCCTTAAAGCTGTGTTGCTCCACAATGGAAACAACTACCTATCTTTCTTGATGGCCCACCATCTGTGCATATTAAAGAGTACTATACCAGTGTCAAAATGTTGCTGAGTGCATTAAAGTATGACAACTATGGATGGGGGGTCATTGGTGACTTCAGAATGGTATCATTCCACATGGGTCTTCAAGGAGGTTTCATGAAATTTTCTTGTTTCTTCTGTCTCTGGGACAGCGATAATACTAAGGTGCATTATTGCACAAAGTACAGGCCACAATGGACTGAGTTTTCAGTTGGGAAAAGCCATCTGAAATGGGAGAACCTCATAAAGTGCTTATGCTACCACTGCACATCAAGTTAGGCCTCATTATGCAATTTTTCACTGCACTTGACAAGGAGTTCGTAGCATTTTCAATACCTCCAAGATCTTTTTCCAAAGCTGTCAGAGGCTAAGGTCAGGGCTGGTATATTAGTCGGACCACAGATCAAGAAGATTATAAAATGTGAGGATTTTGTAAAACTGTGGAACAGGACAGAGAGCGACTTGAAGCAGTTTCATTGCAGTTGTTCAGGGCTTTTTAGGTAATCACAAAGTTGTAAACTATGTGGAGTAGGTACAGACTCTCATAAAGAATTACGCCAAAATGGGATGCAAAATGTCTTTGAAAGTGCAAATTCTTGTTTCTTACCTTGACAAATTCAAGGAGAACATGGACGTTTACTCCAAAGAGCAAGAAAAGCGCTTTTATCAAGATATATTGGACTATAAACATCATTACCAAGGACTACATAACAAAAACATGATGGGGGAGTACAATCGTAAATCTTGAAAATCTAAACCTTTCTGAACCTTGTTGAGTTGTTTCCGACTATGTTTGTCTATTCCCTGTACAATTTTTATTTTTATCTGATCATAATGATGATCAGATAAAAAATTTTCATAATGAATGAAAAAATATCATTTATTTTAACAAAAAAACAAGTTTTCTTTCTGCTGTTGATGTGTAATCAAGTTTGTGCTTAATAAAGTCATTTTTTCAAATACTTTAGGCATAAGTAATTGAAATATAAACCTAGAAGCAAGAACAAAAGCTGTGTTACATTAATGTGATACACATACATATACAAATTTAAACTTATACTCACAATGGACCATATCTATCTCTGCCTCTATTCAGGAAATTAAATCATCGTTACAAAAACAATTCATGACTAATAATCACTTAGTTGCTACAGTTAAATCAAAACAATTGTGTTGGTTTTGTTAAAACATATGACATCCATGTACTTAATGTCCTGCCTATGAAACTATCTGTCATTAATGTAAAAAGATTGGTTATTATGAGAAACTTTGAAGACCATCTAATGTTTCTGCTGCTATTCCTAAAATTGATGATGATTACTTCTGTGCCACCATATCAGCTTCAGCAAACTCTCTCCAGAAAGAACATGATGAAAATCTGCTTAAGTTTAGATTAGCTACCATTGATGCTTTTAGGTTATGGTATATCTTATGGCTCTTTAAAACCGGATCCTTAGATTTCTTTCAAACCGGATCCCTTAAACTGGATACTTGCTCCTCTCATTAAGTTACCTCCACCTGATAATACAAAGTCTTTACAGTGTATTATTGGAATGCTCTCATACTATGCAAAATGGATAAGAAAGTTGTCAGATAAAATTAGACCTTTGAACTCTGTTACATATTTCCCACTCAATCAGCAGAAAATATTAGCATTTGAAACAT
>NC_088931.1:50142500-50347500 GCF_038396675.1 Hydra vulgaris
ACAATAACGTATAACTAATTTATTATGAATAATAGTTAACTCTGTTGTGATGAATTTTACTTTGTATTTTAACAAAAACTTATATAAAATAATTGGCATAAATTCTGTAGATTTAAAAAAACTATATTAAAATTGCAATTTCTTTTTTGTTTTTTAATTTTCAAAGCGTGTAACTAATTTTATCTAAATATATCCAGGCTGATTTTTTTTATATATTATAACCACAACAATAAGGCGTCTAAATATAAAAATTTGGCTGCCCGCATCTAGCCGCTTCATTTCTATTTAACTTTTTTCAGACCGAGCGTATTCTATTACAAAATTGGAGTTATTTGAAGAATGGTAAAAACATACAAAGGAAGAACGAAATTCTCTTTTGTGCGACTTTATTTTGAAAGACTATACTACAGAAGATGCTACTTGTGATTCGAAAAAAAAATACAGTTAAAGATGGCAAGCATATCCGCTAAATTTGCGTAAAAGTGGAATGCAGCCAATAGAAATAGGGATCATTTTTTGAATAAAAATAAAAGTTGGTTAGAGGGCAATAATTTAGAATTTAAAATAAATTTTCATCGGTCCCATGCTTCCAAAACATCTGAACAAAGTTGGCCTCAAGGTCGGCTAAAAGACCTTGAAGCCGACCTTCGAAAACTCATCTTTAAAAACCAAAAAGATGTAGAGTTGAAGTCTTATTGCAATCGCGGAGTGCCAATGAGTTAACAACAGCTGCTAAAATAGCACATTGTTTGTCGGTTCAAAGAAACGTAGCTACTTCAATTAGAAAAAGTACAGAAACCTTACAGCGAAGAGATTCTACTGATGTTATTTGTAGTAGCAGGCAGTTGAGTAGCGATGAGGCACTAGCTTATTATGTAGATTCCAAGTGTACGAGTCACTCTTATAAACAAACAAGAAAGTGGTCAATAAAAGCAGGGCATGAAGTATTTCCGTCGTACAATAATTTATGTAAATCCAAAAGGTTGTGTTACCCTCCAGAAGAATTTATTTCTATCTCAGAAACACGAGCTGAAATTAAACTTCAAGCTATATTAAATAAAACAACTGAACACTTAATTGAAACACTAAGTCAATTTCCCAGAAATGCATCCTCTAATTTGTCGCTTACATTAATAAGCAAATGGGAATATGACGGAGGTTCTGGCCACAGTACCTATAAAAAAAGATTTGAGAACTCCAATGCTAATGATAAGTTTCTGTTTGTGTTTGCGTTTGTCCCGTTGAGATTGAGTGATGACTCTAATATTATTATTTGGCAAAATCCTTGGCCATCGTCTACACTTTATTGCCGACCAATTAAATTCATACTTTTAAAAGAAACACAGGAATTTACTATAATAGAAAGTGAGAAAGTTTGAAAAGAAATATCTGAACTTCTTCCAACACTGTGTACTGTTGGTGAATTTAAATTTATTGAGAAACACAATCTGTTACTTACAATGACAGACGGAAAAGTATGCAATGCTTTTACCGATACGCGCTTTACACAAAAATACTATATTTGTGATGCTACTCCAAAAATGAATAATGGTGAACTAAAAGGTATGGCTGATAAAAAAAGAAAATTACAATTTTGGTTTATTTACGTTGCATGCTTGGATACGTACTTTTGAATGCTTGTTACACATTACCAACCGTTTAGATATTAAAAATTGGCAAGTTAAAGACAATGAGGATAAATGTCGCATTAAAGAACGTTCGGAAGAGATTATGCAAAAGTTTAGATAACAAATGGGACTTATTGTGGATAGACCGAAATCTCATTATGGCAATACAAATGATGGCAACACAGCTCGCATGTTTTTTTTTAAATCCAGAAAAGAGCGAAGAGATTACATGATTAGACGTCGAATTAATTAAAAAATTTAGTGTTTTATTAAGAACGCTATCTTCTTGCAAGAAGATAGCGTTCTTAATTAAACACTAAATTTAGTGTTTTATTAAAAACGCTATCTTCTTTACAATCTAGTTAGACAAAAAATATTTTTGTCTAACTAGATTGTATGAAACGGTTCACTGTGCTGCGGTTACGGCTCTGAGTAAGCGTAACAAAGTTTTTGATATCAATAAGATCAAACACATTTGTACTACAAAAAAAATATTCTTGCAAAATTAAATTTAACCTGTTATAGAATTTTAAAAAAAGTCCATGTCAATACATATTTCTAAAATATAACATGGCGTAAAAAAAAAACAAAAGGTTTTATTTTGTAGTTTTTTATAATGAAAATTACTTGTTTGAGCGCTCGGCATATTTTATACTTCGGTTACATTTTAATAATATATTATTAAAATGTTGCATTAGTATACTAATGCAACAGTTCAATAAACAAGTAGGTCGTAGGTGAATATTAATTATGCGTTATTACTATGTATTATTTTGAACTATGCATTATTACTAATTATGCATTATTACTAACTATGCCACTGTGTTCTCCTGAGACCGCCAGGGTAAATTTTGGTTTACTCTAAAACTTTTTGTTTATTTACTATTATTGGGTTAAATTAAGTATCTTAAAACAATTTTTAAAATCTAAACTAACTTTTAAACATAGAAATTTTAGATTTAATTAATTAAAATGTCTAAAATAAATTGCGTCATTTTATGATTACATCATCTATTCAAATTGGTACAAATTGATAAAACTTTTTTTTACAGTAAACAGCGGTCATATAAAACTTGTATTTTTTGTCAAAATGGCCGACAAAAAATGTCTAACTTGTGCATGTTGCTTTATTTCTTTGGAAAAGGATCACATAAACTTATTAAAGTAACGCAGTACAACTTCATATTCAAAATTTATTTTGGAGAGAATATGATGTAGAAAAAGAGTGTTAAAAAACATTTGTAATTTTTGCAAAACAAATTTATAAGCATTGAACAGGGGTGAAACATCGAAACTAAATGATTGAATTGAGAAAATATCTCAAGACAAAAACTCAGAAGGTCATCTGATATTAGTGAAATATCTGAACAGATCACAACAAATAACCAAAATATTGTTGATAAAATTGTTAAAAAGACATGTCCTTCTTGCTTTTCTACAATAGGTATGATTTCCTTAAACAAATTTAAAATATTGTATAACTTATATAAAATTTTAGTTAATAAACTATTTCTTCAATTATTAAAAAAAAATTAATTTTAGCATAGAGTCAATGCTACTCAATGCATAGTCTATGATAGACTTATTAAATATTAGTGTATTATTTTTATATGTTTTACAAATATAATATCAGAGTTTTTCCCAGTTTAAATTTCTATTTAGGCAAAGGAATTTCTCACTTTTGCTGTAAGAGTGAAGCGTAAAAAACCTAATTATGCTGGCTGAAGGTCTTGAAAAATGTATCCAGTGAGCAAGTTGCTTCTGGGATTATCAAAATAAAAATGAAAAGAGACAAAATTAAATCTGGAGACAAGTTTCCTTTAAAAACTTTCCTTTGAAAACAATCTCCTTGTTGATGTTGGCACACCTGTTAATAAATGCAGCAGAGCATTTGTTAAAAAGTTATCTCTAGAAATGATAATGGAAATCTCTAATACTCTAAACCTGAATAAAAGAAAGACTAAGCTACTTTGTAAACATATGCGACAAAATTTAGGGAAGAAAATGTTAGAACCTAATATATCAACTCAGATAGACGCATAATGTACTTTCAGATTTTTAAGATGTCAAAACTGAATCATTTATTTCAGGGGATGAAGAGATAAGTCGCAGTTTATTATTTGTAAAAGATACTTCTGATTTAATTCTTTGTATGATTAATGAAAGAGGTTTGAATCCTTATTGCACTGTTGCTAGGATTTTTTGATGGTGGACAGGGTTTTCTTAAATGCGTTATAAATGTTTTTGATCCACTATGTAAACATACAACTTCAGAAAGTCTTGATAATTGGGGTGTAAAAAGATCATTGATTTTAGCTTTAGTTGAAGATGATTCGAGCATAATGGTAATCTTAGTAAACTATTGAAACCACTAGCTCTAAATGATGTAAAATATTTATATAAATCTTTTTATTTGGTTTAAGCAGTCACAGCGGCAAGTATGCATGTCTCTGGTGTGAAGGGGAAAGTACTCTTGAGAGCGGGAAAAAAAAGAACCTTAGGTTCAATTGATATCAACTACAACAAGTTCGTTGAAGATGGATGCAAAAAAAAATCACATGATGTAATTTAAAAACTGTATTTCTCCTTTGTTGTGTACCTTGCGTTTGTTGTGTACCTTGAGTTATGTACCTTTATGAACCTCTAGAAACTTTAGTGGAACATCTCATTCCTCCACCAGAGTTACACATTCTTATTGGTATTACTTTTATGTTTGTAAAAATATTAATTACACTGTGGCCTGATTTTGATTCGTGGCTAAAGTTGAATAATATAATCCTTAGAGGTTACCATGGAACTGGTTTGGATGGTAACAATTCACAGAGACTTTTAAATAAATTAGATATTTTAGAAGTTAACTTTTTAAGTGCAGCCTCTATATTACCAAATACGATATTTTTCCAACCTGTAGTTAGCTGTATTAGAAAGTTTTCAATTATTAAAACAAAAGCTTTTAGCATGTTTATTAGAGAATCTATTGCTGAATCAGTTTTAGATTTTAAAAAAGCTTTCAAAAATCTGCAGCTTCATCTTTTGAAAAAGTTTAACTACCAATTAAATATTAGATGGAAAGTTCATATTTTATGTCATCATGTTGCTTTTCTTCAGCATAGTCAGTTTAAGCTTGGTGTATATGCCAAGCAGGCAGAAGAAGGTGCTCACTACTATCACTATCAAGTATGGAAGCGATAAAAGCGTCGTTTGGAACACAATGATTATGCAAAACAGCTTAAGAAAAGTGTAATTGAGTTAGGTATAAACAGTTTCAAGTAGTCCTTTTCTCTCCTTTTTTAAAATTTTTAATTATTGTGAACTTTGAAGTGATTGAATTATTTTATAAGGAATTTCAATAGTTCGTGTTAAACTGCCACATTTATTGCATTGATGTTATATTGTTAATTCTGGAATATATCTCAATTTTATTATAAAAGATCTCATTTTTCCATTTTAAAGTTGTATTCTTTTAACAAAAATTGTTTTAGAGGTGTAATACCCTATAAACTTTGAAAAAAAATCATCGCCCTCCCCATATTATCCCCTCCCCTCCATATGTTATTTTAGGTAAAAACTATTTTTACAAAAAAAATATGTTTAAACGTTAGTTAAGATTTTAAAAATCATTTTAAAACACTTACCTAAACCCAATATTAATAATTAAACAAAAAAAATTAGAGTAAACCAAAATTTACCCTGGCGGTCTCAGGAGAGCACAGTGATGCGTTATTACTAACTAAAATACTATTATAACTTTGGTTTAATTCTTCATAATTTCCGAAAACTTTTCGCAAGTTTCCAATATGTTTGATTATTTATTAATGAAAAAAAACGTCAAGTTGTTTTTGACTTATAAATGGGCTACTAAACAAGTTGATAAAAAGTTGATAAAAAATGTATAGTTTATAGAAAAAAGTTGATAAAAGTTTAAAAAAAAGTTAAAACAAAAAACAACCAAAAAGTATTTTTATACTGAAAAAAATTAACTCAAAAATTGATAGCAAACCTTTCATTATCACTCAGAAAAGTAATGAGAAACTCTTGTCTGAGACACAACGTAAAAATTTTTTCTTATAAAAAATTTTTTTTTTTTAAATTTTGATGTGTGACGAATATATTGAAACGTTTTATTTCTTTACCGACGTTAGATTTTTTTCAACTGGCTAATTATGCAGTTAAAGAAAATAAACTTAGAAACTCACTTTATAAAAAAAATTGTCTTCAAAATTTTGAACCTGACTGGTTTAACGTCAGTGATATACTTCATGACTCGTGTATCGGACTACTTCAACATCTTCATCAACGCTATATCTGGTCTAATTTGTTATTATTTCAAACTTCATGGTCGTGGTAGTTATTATGCTCTAGGTATTTTTAAACACACAGGTATAAACCTTCGACGGTTGAAAAAATTGCACATTACAGGGTGGATCCAGCCTTTTTTAGTGTTTGAAATAGCTAACATCCAGGCATGGAGAAAACTCCAAACATTTAATATATTACATAAGGTTGTTTTGAGAAAAATTGCGAAAAAATATCAGCTTGCTCTCAAACGTGAGAGCAACAAGTTGATATTTTTTCTACTATTTGTGACTAAATTTATTTTCATTGATAACTTGTATATTTCATAAAACATATTCTTAGCGTTCAAAAATTACCACAAAAAAAATAGTAAAATAACCCCCTTAAATTGAGTGGGAGGGGGAGTCAAATTTTACATGGTCATAATTTTTAAAAATTATTGCCATGTAAAATTTGGCTCCCCCTCAATTTAAGAGGATTATTATACCATACTTTTTGTGGTAATTTTTGATGACTAAATTTCATACTTATGAAATTTAAAGTTTATTTGGCATTACCTACATGCGCAAAGTTTAATTCATTTTATGCAAGGGCAGACCTAGTATTTTTAGTGTTTAAAATAGCTAAACTTTAAATAACAAGTTACTTATGCCAAGTAATTTTAGATTTAAAGTAATTTTCACCCAACGGGCACAGGACCTAATAAAGACATCTTTTGAAAGTTCAAAAGACGTTTAAACGACGTCTATTTTAGGTTCAGAGCTCACTGCGCACTTATGCTATTTCGCACAACTGAAGTTCGCACTTATTCAGTCGCCCATATTCAGTTCGCACTTATTCAGTGTGTGCAGTATCTTTTTTTTTTTTTTTTTTTATACTTTTTTTGGTATTTTTTTACTATTCTTAAATAAATTTATATACTACGATAAATTTTAAACTTCACTCAAAAACTCTTTCAAGACTTATGACTATATAAAGTTTGGAATTTGTTCCATCTCTGAAAGTTTAAACATCAAATAAATGCTGTATCCACCCCTGTAATGAATTACTTTAATGATTTTGGACAACCCATAAATATATTTATATGCAGGAGCGTACTAACCGCGGGGCCAGACGGGCATGGGCCGAGGCGCCAAACTAAGCTGGTTGAGTTCAAAATAAGCTGGTTGAGTTATTCAGGCAGAAAGTCAAAAATACTGTCAAACAAAAAAAAAGCTAAATACTACTCTGTTCTTTTGACTGCACTTTCGATGCCTCTTACAAGGAACAGATGACTAAACAATTAGGTATGTCCACATCAATGATGAAACCTGCACGATTTAGGAAAGCATTATGGACTTCATTGAATATCACCATAAAGACCGGAGTATGTCTAGCGACAGAAGTCACTGAAAAATTAGAAAAGGATGTCTGAAAATTTACAAAAATGGAGCCAATATGTTTCGAAAATACAAAGACGTCCAGCTCACATCTATATTCTCTGTGATTCAGCAAGATTTGTTCAATATACAGCTCACTCTTTTAATCTTGTTGGTGTCCATGCTGCTGAGGTTTCCCCTTTCATGATTACATTTTTTCGGAAAAGCCCAAATCGTCTTTAACTTTTTTCTAAGTTTCTCATCAAGATGGAAAAAACTGATGAAAAGTTTGCAGTGCAAAAGATCTTGTCATTAAAATTCATTTCAGTTTTTTGCGTTAGTTGGATTTCTAGCGTCAAATTATTTTTTTAAATGACCGGGAAAAAAAACTGCTCAATTGACATTGCAGCAAAAAAAAAAATCAAAGAGTTTTTTTTTTTTTTTCAAAGTTTTTTTTTTTTTTTAAAGTTATAAGTTTTCCGTTTAAAATAACTACAACTCTCGTATTGGTAAAATATAAACATGGCGGGGGCAAGAAGAAGACAAAATAGTCTTATCGCCAAGCTCCCAATAATCCGTAAATAATATAGCTATCAAATCTTGTCATTAAAAAAATTATCAAATATAAAAAGAAAAAAAAAGAAAATTTTTTTATTTTTTTTTTATTATTTTTAAAAAACAAAAACAAAAACAAAAACAAACAAACAAACAAACAAAAAAAAGACAAAAAAATAGAGATAATAAATTCTAAAACTTATTTTCAAATATAATTGAACACAAAGCAATAATGAAATAGAAACAAACAAACAAAAATGATATTTGAAACTATATATAAATGTTTTTAATTATTGCGATTAAGAATTCTTAATTGGGAAATATAATGAAAAGAATTTAAACTTCTATAGCAAGACCTTTAGTTTTTCATAAAAAGAAAATAAAAATTAAAAAATAAGTTTTTTAGTGAACTAAGTTTTTAAACCTTTGCAAATAAAATGAAAATATACTATACAATATTTTAAAGGCCAACAAATAAATATTTTCATGTTTTGATTAATTAAATTTTTTTCTTTTAGTTTTGAATTAAAAATATTTATGTTTGCAAGCGTTTTGATGTCATTTCTAATTACTTTACTCCATAGTTGGGGGCCTCTAGCTGTGATAGAAAACTTAGTGGCTTCAAAGTGATTTTTTAGCTTGAACATAATTATTGTTTGCATGTCTAGTAAAGTATTTGTGCTGTATTTTTTTAAATAGCGTTTTAAAATTATTTGGCATCGTATCGATATTGATTTTATACATAAAAATTAAATGATGATATATATTTATTTGGTAAACATTTAAGGTTTTTAGATTAATAAATAGTGATTGTGAATGAGAGAGACGGTCTGCGTTGGATATTATTCTTATGGCATGTTTTTGTTTGTTAAATAGTTTGTTTAGTTTTTTTTTATTGGTGCTGCACCAACCAATGTTACCATAATTGAGATAACAATGAAAAAAAGAGAAGTAGATATATTTTAAGCAAGTTTGATTTAGTATATGTGTGTCAAACAAATTTTTCTAAATTTTAAAAAGCATAAAAGTCCTCTGTGGTAAAAGTCATAAATAATAAAGTATGCCAATATTTTTAGAAATTTTATTTTCGATTAACTTTAAGTGGTTTGTCCAGGTGATATTTTCGTCAAGAAGAACACCTAGAAACTTCATTGAGTGTTCTCTTTTTATAAATTGATTCCCGATGCTAATATTTGGGAGCTTTAGAGGAATTTCGTCTCTTTGATAAAAGCGATGAAAAAAAATATACTTAGTTTTGGTTAAGTTTAATGACAATTTATTTGTATTAAACCATTCAGTTACTTTTAACAGTTCACAGTTAGAAGTAACTGAATGAGTTAAAGGCTTTGATTCACGATTTGAGAAATGTTGGGGTGGACAAAACTATCAAAGTTGCCGCAAAAACAGCCAACCAAAATAAAGTTGAAGATGGATTTCCAATTAAGAGAAAGTTCACGGTAAAGACGATGGCACTTTATGAAGCTGAAGACGACTTTCACCTTACAGCTAAAACACAATTCGGATTCCAGTGCAACCTTGTGTTTGGCAGCATTATTACTCAAATTAAGTGGCGGTTTGAGGCTAGTTCTGTCGTATCCTCCAATTTTGACATCTTATGTGGGCATTCACTTTCTAAAAATTCAGTGGATGAACTTAAGTCAAAAGCCAAAACCTTATCTCAGATTTACGAGACAAATTTAGGTTGTTCGATTTTCAGTCAGAGATTGCAAGTTTTAATATCAAACTGCTGCAATGATGGAAAACTTTGAAAAATTCACCCCAACTAACATTTTGCAACTCTTTTACAAATATTAATTGATTGATGTTTATCCCAATACGTCAATTGCTATTCTCATCTTCCTCACCATACCAGTCAAAGTTGCTACGTGCAAATTCACTAATGTATCGTCAAAATCAAATAAAAAGATAGAAAAGTGAATTTGAACTGAAGTTTGTGCAACATTCATGACAAATTGTACTTTACATTTGATGCGATAAAACTGCGATCAATAATTTTTTTCTTTCGGGGGTTGATCGCAATATTCTATGTTTGCCCGAAGCGCAAAGTTGGCTTGGTACGTCCCTGATTATTATAAAATAAAGTCGCGTTTAAAAATTTCTTTAAAAATATTTTTTTGGGGTTGCTCTTGACTTTCAATTTTTCTCACGACCTCTAATTTTATTTTGAAAAATCTCTAAAAATAAGTCAATCTGGATTTAAAACTGAGAAAATATACATAAAATTCAAAAAAAAAAGATCAATTTGACTAAGTGTGGTGAGAATTTTCTATTTTACTAAGTGTGGTGAGAAGTTTCATTTATTTCCACCAGGACCAGCAACCCGAAATTCAAAAAAAACAAATTAAAAAACGACAGAAGCAAATTCATTTTTCTATCAAATAGTTTAATGGAAAGATATAAAGATAATATTATAACCAGTCATTTATTGAACATACTCAAACATAGATGAGATATGTAAACTAATCAGAGTATACATCTATATGATATCATTGTAACAAAAATATTTTAAACTAAAAAGTTATACTTACTCCTTTCATATATTTCTTGCATATTCTTACATAAATATTTCTTGCACATTTTTACATAGATACCTCTTGTATTTTTTAAATATCTCTTGCATAATTTTGTAGGTTTTTGAAACCAATACTGAGGTATTTCCGAAAATAAAAAATTTACAATTAAAATCATACATTATTGATTACCAAAGTGCACTTCAATTTTTTAGTGGAAAAGCATTCAAATGAATAAGAAAATATTGAAACTTTTTTTTTAAACAATATTATTTATGACTTTTGCCACAGAGAACTTTTATGCTTTTTAAAATTTAGAAAAATTTGTTTGACACACATAAACGCAAAAAGACACAAAAAATGACATTGTCGTTTATTGTTAAAAACTTAAAAGTTCTTAAATACAACTTTATTTTATCAACTTATAACATTGAACGAATTTTAAGTTGGTTGTTATAAGGTAGTTTTGATTTAAAAATAATAGATTACTTCCAATCTTCAAAATAATCAAATTTAATTGTTCTTGTGGATTTAATTCATTTTTTCTCTGTCAATTTTCTAATTTAAATTTTTCTTTTTCTTTTTTTTATGATGCTATGGTTTTGATTAAGTTATTTTATTAAATGTCTCATTTTTGATTTTAAAGTGCTTTAAAAATGATTTCTGATTTTAATGTGCTTTAAAATTGATTTTAAAAATATTGTAAAATTTTCCAATGTTAAAGGTATGAACCAGGGAAGACAAGCCTGTAAGATCTTAAGAAACAAACAACTGGATTGAGCGATGCTCAAATTGACTTTGTTATAAGTAATTAAATATTTCGAAATTTATTTTTTGTCGTCAGTGATATTGATTTATGCAAGTATATGTCAAGTGGATTTGCAATGGAACTATAACTATAACTTTTAAACCACTTAATAATTTTGATAAGTTATGAACATCCCTTAAATTTCATCTAGTTTCTACCGGTTTCAAAGATATTTGAATAACCAGCAAAAGTCCGTCATTTTAAAACATACCTTTGTTTCTGTTCCTTTTCAATTCAATGCTGAAAATGCGTGCACCTATATATTTTGAGGAAATAATCTAATAAAACAACATAAAACATTTAAAAATGAACATGACACCTAAAATTCAAACCTTCATCACAATTTTACGGGGCGAGTTTAATTACAAAAATTCTGATGCAGCTCAAATATTCTTATTTTTTTTTTATTATGATGTTGTCTTAAATAGTTTAGCTAGTGATTTCAAGGAGCTGGAGAGTGGTTTTTTCTTAAATAGAAAAAAAAACATGGTCAAGTTTACTTAAATTTATTGCTTATAAAACAGGAACTATAAAAAATTAAAGGGAAACAAGATTGGTACTCTTAGGTGGTTAAGACATGGAAGTGGACGTTTAACAATTTTCAGTAAATTTTTCCACCCATCCTGAACTTATTAAGACCCCTCCCCCTCCCATCGTTGATTAGTTTTACTTTTTATGAACAAAAAACTGTTATCTCAAAACTAAATGTTTTTAGAAAATAACAACTTATTAGTTGTTATTTTCTAAAAACCTAAAGCGGTCTTTAAAATTAGAAAATATAAACTCACTTATACAAATAAAAATTTATATAATCTGTGCATGTCCCTATTTAAATCAATCAAAATCTGTACCTTTTAAGTTACCCAGCTAACACAAAACGTTTTAGAACGTTCAACAAACGTTGCATACGTTCTATGAACGTTCACAGAACGTGCTCGAACATTCGCAACATTCCTCGAACGTACTTGAACGTTTTGTATTAACTAGGTACATCTAAAATATCATTTTTAGATAAAAGATACAGAATAGCAATACAGAATAAAAACATTGTAAATAATATATAATAATACTTTTACTAGATAATATTACTGTTCGTAAGTTCTTAAGACTATTTTCTTTTATTAGTCTTACATTATTAGTCTTTTAAAAATTATCATTACGAGATTGCAGACATTTTACGGAAAAACTACTAACTTTACATTTTGCAGAAAAACTACTAACGAAAATCTTTATACCAATTTTTGAGCAATTTTTTTTTCTCACATTATCATTTCAATTTATCTTTTACAACATAAAAAATTTGATTTTAAGTATTGGATCTATTTTATTTATGAAAGTAATTGAACTTATAACATTGCAATTTTATTACGACTTGTCTCTAGGTAGGTATCATAGTTTTGTAGCTATTGATACTACTAAGATATATTGTTCGCTATATATCGTACCTTCAACATAACAGTAAAATTGTAGCTAGTCGATAGCTACATTTTGCAGCTTTCTATTTAGCATTATGATTATAAAATATCTAAAGGTGCAGATTGTAGGTATCTAGTTAACTACGATAAAAAGATGCATCTGAACCTAGGTGATGGCTACATATCGTAGCTTATAAGCTCGCAATGTTATTACAATATACCGATAGCTACATACCTTAGCTTTGCTGAAAGCTACTATATAACTACAATTTTTATACTTCTGTATGACTATAACCTAAAGCGATAGCGATATGTAAATACTTATTGCGAGTTTTAATTTAGCAATTTTAAAACAATATGTTGGTAGCTACATATCGTAGATTTGAAGTTTTCTAAAACATAGTTATAAATATATAGGTAATCGACATCAATTATAACGCTAATATTACTATTATATTATTTTAATTAACTATAACATAACAACAAGTCTTCATCTGTTCAATAGCTACATATCATAGCTTTGTAGCTATCGACATGGATGTTAGGCAAAACTTCGAAAATTATAAAAATTTTAAAAATATATAACTGCAAGCAAAAATTGATACAAGTTTGGGTGATGTATTGTAAAAACTTGGGTTTTTGTTAATAAAAATCTGGTGTTTATTAACACTAACGTGTGTTGTGTAAAGTTGGTTTACAAAGCCGTCCGCGGCTTTAGTAAGTATAGACGATAGATCTTATGAATAGCATAAATGCGAAGGGATTTGAAAGAAATTTCCTCCAGATATGCATCTGTCTTCGTATCTTTCTTAGTTTACCAGTATCTGTGGCTGAAGGCGAGAGATCTTTTAGCAAGTTAGCTCTCGTCAAGAACTCTCTTAGAGCTACCATGTGATAAAATCTTCTTAAAGACTGTCTTATCTGTTCATTCGAAACATATTTTGCAAATAAAGTTAGTTACAATGTTGTAACTTCCAACTTTGCTGCTAGAAAAGCTCGTAAAGTCTTGGAATAATGTCAGAAAAACTTGGTCGCAAATCCAGAAATGTTTTTTTTCTATGTTGTGTTTTATTGTTTAATTTGTGAACTGTCTTAAATACAGAGTTTTTTAAATATTTTGTGAATACTAGAAAGCTAGAATACTAGCTTTATTTTTCTTATTATTTTTATGTTGGTGGTTAGTAAGTAAATTTAGTAAATTTTTTTTATAATATACCCCGGGCATCATGTAGTCTCTGTGCGCCCCTGCCTACATCAAATGGTCAAGCAAGTCAAGTTCTCAATAACTTTAAATTATTTTTATAGTACCTAAAATGTGAAACACAAAAAATTTTTACCACCAAATTATCTGAATCTTATCTATTTCAAAATTAAACAACGTACTTTTTACTAATTTACTAAATTATACTTAATTTAATCGGTTGGCTCATCTTCGAATCTTTGTTTTATCGGATTTTATTTTTTAACTTACAAAGGCTCCAATAGTCACATGCTTGATTTTGGGCATACTTATGTCTCAAATTACCTACTTGTTGTAAAATTAAGTTTAAATTCTATTATTATTTTATTGTGTGCTTTGTGTAATAACTTTTCGTTAGACTTTCATAAAGATTTTGGCGCAATTATTATACGGGATAAATAAAAAACAAATTGTTATAAAAAATATTTTATAAACTCTTATTTCTTTTAAATAAATACAGTAGATGATACTTTGAATAAAAAAACCAATTTTATATAATGGCTAACAGACCATGCTTTATCTACAAATGGTACTTGACTCGAGTTATGTATCAGAATAAGTAAACTTAAAATGAACTGAACTCCCTAACTAAAAAACTAAAATGAAAGGCAGAAACGCGTTTTGTATTTGTAACTTTCTTGAATTTTACAAACATCTCACCTTTAACTGCTCCTTGAACTAGTGACAATTCATTGTACTAAAATATGCTTTAAATAAACGAAAAGGTTCTAAGAATTCATATTTTTAAAGGCATATTGGCATTAAGAATATGCTATTTTTATAATCAGGTAAGTTCAAACCTCAATAAGGACCAATTGACACTCAATAACTCAAACTCTCAGCGGACCGGAAAAATGCTCGAGGTAACAAGAACTCGAAGTATTAAGAAAGATGTTGAAAACAAGTAAAATCGCATAACTTTTACTAAAAACACCTTATTTAACTATATGAAAAAAAGTAATAGCAAGTAAAGTTTCAACTTTTGTAAAAAATATGTAATCTGATATTGCTTTAAATTATCTTTTCCATTTTTATTAGATTCTTAAGTGTTAAAGATCGTACTTTATTTTTGCATTTTGGGCTGTATAGTGAAGCATTTTGAAGCGTTTCAAAGGCATCTTTTAATTAAACATCAGAAGAGGGTAACGGGGCTTCAACGTCTATACTTTCATCAACGGTATTATTAACTTTAAAACTGTCGCTGAGAGCTCTTCTTGGACGGCACTACGATCTAATTCTCAATAAATTCAAACCAACTGGTTTGTTTTGCATATACCAGATTTATTAAAACAATTAATGACAGTCTTCTTTAACACAGCAATCCAATAAAAATGAGAACTTTTATTGCTTAAATAATATCAATTTTTGGAGTTTGTTATTATCGCCTTGATAATTTTGCGACGATTTTAAGCTTTGATCCATGGGCTGAAGAACAGATGTACAGTGGGACGGTTTCATACAAAAGGTTGGCCTAAATTATTTTCCCCATATCTAAACAAAGCTATTATTTATTTCAAAAAATGCATTTATTAAAGTATTTTATGTCTAAAATTTTATATAATTTTGAACTGAAGTTTCAGAGAAATTTGACTTTGACTAGTATTAAAAGATCCGTAACATATTATGGAAGAATATGTTATATTTGTAGATCTTATACCTTACGTGAAATTATAATTGGAACTGATGAGTTCATTGGACGTGTAAATACATCAAACACATTGTTTTCCATTGAGGCCTTGCAAGCATGATGTAACAGATACCTTTTAGTGATTTTGTTGCAACATTCTTGTGCTTCTTCACGCAAAGCTCTTACGGGAATAGGAGAATTAGAAGTAATTCCACCACCATTTACTAAATTTTATGGACAATTGCAGGTATTTTGAATATGGTCATTCCATGTCAAGTTAGTAGAATAATCAAAAAAATGGTAAATCATGTTTTAGATTTTGCTAATTTTTATATGCGCTTTTGGGTTTAGGAACATCTGAAAGTATGAACCTCCAATTACATACAATTCTTGAGATATTCATGATTTAATTTTCTTATTTATGTCGACTCAGCATTTTTTGTAGCATGCTTTTTTGCCATTAAATAGCAATCTTATTGTGAACTGAGTAAAGTATCTACCTGAAATTTGGTATATACACATTCTTTCACATAGCAGATTTAAGTTTCATTTAATTGTGGTAGGGTATAGTGGTAAAGCACTCGCTTCACAAGCGAGAGGTTCAGAGTTCGATCCTTGTTCGTCAAAGTTCGTGTTTCGGAGTTATAGACTTGAGAGAGGGCCACAATTAAGTAGCCTCCTCGTCTGTTATGGCCTTCTCGGCTTGGAGAGGTGAATTAACTTTTTTTTTTTTAAAATTGCTACCTAATTTCTTAGCTAATAATTATTTATTTAATGCATTAAAAGTTTATCAAACTTCATTTTCAGTATAACAAGACATTTTCAAATCTGAAAATCTTTTTTCGGGGCAGCAAATATTTTTTTCAGTTAGTTAAGGATTTATTAAACTTTTATTATTTGATTCATGTTTTAAACGTTTTTTCCGGTTCCATCAAAGTTGATCTTTAATGTTTTTATAACAGTAATTTTTGTTAAATGGCTGATAATCAAAATTTTATATTTGTTTTTACTGTCATTAAAAAGTAGATTTGATTAGTTTTCAAAAGATATGCAATAACCCATTTTTCATTTGATTATATCATCTTAGCAGAACGCATTTTAAAAAAAAACACCTTCAATGAGGCAAAATCGATTTTTTATAAATAAATATGTAACTTTGAATACCAATTTATCTAATATAGTTAACACCAAATCAACTACGCGTCCAAAGTTATTAGTCTACAATAACAAATATACTAACGTTTTAATTATAGGTGACTTCAAGCACAATGATATTATTTGGACTGATTTTAGAGGCATACCTCCAAAGAATAGAAGTCAAGTCATGATTTTCTTGATCTCGTCAATAAATGTTTCTATATGCAATTCGTTCTCGAGCCAACTTTTTAAAATATTCTTGACTCGTTCTCTGCGATGATCCAAATCGAATAGATAAAGTCAACAAATGAAATTACGCTGAAATTAGTAAATTTCTTGATACTGACGATTGGGTTAGTTTATTTTATAGCAATTCCGCTAATAAATGTTTTGAACTTTTCCGTTTAGAATGCAACAAACTGTGTGACTTGTATATCTATAAATGTACCTCTAGATTTTGCTACAATAAAAGTAATCCTAAATGGTTTAGTCCTACTATTAAAAAAGCTTGCAGAGAAACATTTCGTCTATTTAAGAAACTACACCCATAATTTATTATCCTGTTATCAACATGAACTTGTTCAAAATTGTTCGTGTACGACTAATCTTTTAGAAGTATTAGACATTGTTACCAAAGCTCTTAATAATCGCTGCTCTTCACTACTAATTCTTTTAAACTTCACTAAAGTATTTGATCGTGTCTCAAGCATCCTTCTTCTCCCGAAACTAAAAGGATACGGTTTCTGTGACATGATTGGATAAAAGATTTTAGGGCAATAGAAAACAACGTGATATTCTTGATGACTCTTCTTCTGGTTAAATAGTTGAACTAAGTGGTATTCCTTGGGGCTCGGTTATCGCTCCACTTTTGTTTTTTACTTCTCACTAATGAAATGCCTGAGTTTTTATCTAATTTCTGTAAGTTATTTGCTGACAACATTCAAATAATTGCAAAAATCAAAAGGTTATCTGATCTAGAACAAGTTCCAAAGGATGTCTTACTGCATTGGTTTAAACTTTGGGGCATGGAATTTAATATAAATAAATGCAAAGTAATAAGCTATTTTGTGGTTTCAATGTTTTAGACTACTCTTTTGGTATGCTTAACTTATCAAGCACTCTTTTTTCTTTTGAAAATTTTGATATTGAAAAGTCACTAGGAGTTTATTTTACGGGACGTGTAATGAGATTGTTTCGTTGTGTTTGTTGATAAATATTTGATATTTTTCAGGAATTTGCAGGCCGTCAAGAGCCAAATGCCATTCGAATGTTTCGATATGCGTAGAGATTGAGTTGTAGTGGCTTTGCTCCAGATCAGACGTTTCTTATCGAGGTTAGAGGAATCGGTTATTTTGGGTTCTCTAATTTTTAGGTCGGAGTATCATCAGAGCTAAATTTCCTTAATAAGACAGTGTGCCTGACCTTTGGCTGTGTCGACGAGAGGACTAACTTCTTTTATGTCGATTAATTGGTCTGGTTTGTGGGTCAGGATTAAGTCAGGACTATTTTTTGGAAGTTCCTCCCGATTACTGCGATAGGTTGTAAAAATTATAAGCTGGGTCAAATTATTTTCTTCGAGACAGCCTTGAGATTTGCCATTTGTTGGCCAATTATTTTGTACATATGCAATAGTCGTAATGCCGTGCGCAAGTAAGGTTGAGCACCCAATTGATTGCATTGATGTGAAATGTTTTTTGCTGTAAAATCATTTACCAAAGACCTCTTCCGTGACAACCAACCCCATTAACGGGGTTAGTTGTCACATACTATAGGGCTGGTTATACTTAAAAAAAAAACAACTATATACTGAAAAACCATTTTTTTTTAAATTATCACTATAAACACATTTAGTTTAAGACTATGTAAGTGTTTTTAAAAATGGTGTTTTTATAAACTATTTTAATAATTATTTTATATTTACTTTTATAAATATCTAAAAGCGGCGTTTAGTTTGCAACGCACAGAGTCGAGGCAATTGTGACAACCATCCCCATATATTTTGTGACAAGCAACCGTTCTGTGTAAGTTGCAAGACACCTGTAAATTTACCTTAAAGCGTGTTTTTGAGAATTTTTTTTGGGTTAAGTTACTCAAATGAATAAAAAACTTTAAAAATGTACATTCAAAGCACAATAAAATAATTTTCATTTGGTAAAAGAAAACTTCTAAGAGAGCGAAATGTAACTTTTTCATATCAAAAACCTATAAAAACTAAAAACACGCTAAAAAAAGCTGAAAATTACTTTTTGTCCCGGCCATGAAATGTCTATTTTTACATTTTGTTATCGTAACAATATTTAAACGGCGAAGTATATATATACATAAATTTGCAAAGGTAAACAACAACAGTTCTTTGTCATTATTTCAAAATAAAATAAAAATGTTTATTTTAACTATCACAAAGTTGACAACAGTTGTGTTTGACATTGAGTTTTTGACAGTTACAATCAATATCTCATTAAATGCTCTAATATCAACTCATTCTACATCACCAGACAACTGGTTTTGTCCATCGGAAAAAATTAAAATGTTTCCACCTTGTTCCAACAGGAAATCTTCAGTAGATAATGTAAATAATGGTTTCGTAAATAGAGATAATAATTCTGCTAATAATGATCATACCAGTGTTACAAATGACTGGTACATATTTTAAGTAAAACCATTTTTACCTACTCAAACAAAAACTTTTATAAACTTATTCTTTAATCATTAAATGCCAGATCTTCTTTCCAAATGTTTCAACAAATTAAAAATATGTATATATTAATTAGTCTTTAAATTCTTTAATATGGAAATGTTGTTCAAAAGGTGTTTGTGTCGTTGTTTTGAAATCAATAATTTCAACAACTTAATGGAATTAATACAATTTTTCAAAAACATTATTTTAAACTTGAACGTGTTTCAATTTTTTTTAAACTTCTTGTTTAAAAGTAATCAAATATATGTGGGGCAAACTTTATCGGAAAATTTTTTTCATTTGCAAAGAGTTTGTAGAGAATTCTTAAATAAAGAAGGAGCAAGAAGATAGTTTATCTTATAGTTTGAATTTACGGGAACATTTACTACTTACAATTATTTATACAAAACTGATAGGTTTTAATTGAAACTAAATCATACATCAAGACTAAAATTTTTATTTCGTTTTTTTTTAAAAACTGAAATATAAGTTTGATATTCTTTCTGTTCATATTACTATCTTCTAAAACAGATTTTTTTTGAATTTTGTTATATTTTAACTCCAGAACACCTTTTTATCAAGTTTTTGCTTATTAGTATAGGCTTAATACATTAGTTTTTTGTTTTTTTTAAATTGAATTAGTTTTATGACCTCGTTAAACAATAACGTGTTTTTCTTTGTTCTTTAGAGTAAATATTTGTTTAATTGGTTTCCATAAACTTTTTAGGAGTTTTTATTATTATTATTATTATTATTATTATTATTATTATTATTATTATTATTATTATTATTATTTTAGTCATAGATGTCTTCTACAACTTTTATGTCATTATGATAATCCAAAATAAAGATTTTGTAGTCCAAATTAGGGAACATCTTATATTTTTACCTTTAACTGTTTTTCTAATATTAAAAAAAAAACTTTTTTTTGGTAATTTTTATCTTGGTCAAGGATCTTCTGCGTTACGTTATGAGAAAGTTTATAAAACCTGAAGGTAGGAGCATCAATATTTGTCAGTAACATGTGGATTTTAATCAATTTATGTGAAAATAACTTCTAAAATATGATTTTTGAAGGATTTGAATACATGATAATTTAGTATTGAACTCAAATTCTTCTGGCAATGCATACAGAAAAAAGTACAAAAAGCCTGTCTGATCACGATATCAATAAAAAATTTTAAAGGATAAAAGAGTTTTTTTAGATTTTATAAATGGAATTTTAAAATTGTCTTATTTGCCAAATTAGTCCCTAACCGGTCAGATTTTCCGAAGAAGTTTATCCTGTTTGACTAAAATCCAGTGATGAAATCTCCCAAAGACGGAGTGAATAACTCTACTTTTAAAGACGATGTTGAAACTTAATGAGTTTAATTCTTAAATGTTTAAAATACTACGCACTAAAAAAAAAGGTATACATTTTTACCTTAAGGTAGGATATGTGATATAACCTTAGTAAGATATAATTTATCTACCTTTAAATCTTAAAGGCATAATTTTCTACCTTAAAAGAGAGAAAATTATACCTTACTAAGGGTATATCACATATATTACCTTGAGGTAAAAATTTCTTGCTTTTTTTTAGCGTGTAAATATCTTCAAGTACTTGAGTATTTATAAAGTATACACAAAAAAAAATGTACAAAAATATATCGTCATTTTTTGAGAACCTGGTTAAGTAATTTTGACGCACAAGCTTTTCAAACTGTTATATAGATAATATAGATAATTATAATAATTGATAAATAACTTTAAATCATTTGAAGCTATTTAAAGTTCGGTTTAACAAATTTTAAAACCTTTAAACAGCGTGAATAGTGTGCCCAACAAAATTACTACACCAAGTAGCTATAGCAACAATACATTAAAATATTTTTTGTAAAATGATACCCAAAGTACAGAACCAACTAAAAGCAGAATTAAAGGTCAGAAAAACAAACGCAGGAAAGGATTGAAAAGTGACATAAAACATGAAAAAAAAAAACATATTCAAACTATTCCAACATACATTTTTCATTAGCAAAATTAAACTAAGGTTGCACCACACCAAGCCTTTAATGTCAACCTATAATCATACTTGTCATCACAGAAGTACAAACATATTAAATGAATGTGTGTCCTTTCGTGACATTTGGTCTACTTCTTGATTGAGTTTGTTTTACAGATGTATAACTTTATTTTATGATTTTGTTCCTTTTTACTTTCAGGTCATAACTAATTTAAAAAATATGGGAAAACCTGGTTCACAAAGTTAGAAGGAATATTTATTTGGAGTGAAGGAAATTAATAATGAGAATTACCTTAAAAAGTTTAAAGGTTCACCATATAGAAGATTAAATTCAAATTTAATTGACTTATACTTTAACAGCACCTTCAACAAAATCATCATATGTTTTTAAACCGTTGACACGGAGAAGCAGAAAGAGAAAAAGAAAGTTATTGACCAAGTCAATTATGTTTTTATTTGTTTAAAAAAGAGATATATGATAACTTCATGAATGTGTACTTTTTGTTTTTTGAGTACTATATATAATTGACTTGGAGTAAAAAAAAAAAATTAATCATTAGCAAAGAACAATTTTGTAAATCTAACTTAAAGGTCTTATATCAGTTTAAAGAAAATTGTTTTGCTGTATCTCTATTAAGTTTGATAGAATCTAAGCCCAAAGTAGAAAGTTGATTTTACAGCGATTCTATGTTCCTTCCGTGACGCAAGTTTCGAAGACCTATTATAGAAACTTCAGAACTCTTTTTAACCCAATTACTATCGTTTTAGAGAAAGTTTGTAATATATTATCAGAACTATGTATGCCTTTTTTTAATTTACTGTTTAGTGTATCTATTTCCTTCCGTGACAAATATAATACTTATCAACCCTGCACCGCATGGATTTTTCGCATGACCTTATTAAAACTAAAATAGTCTTAGATTTAAAAACATCAAAAAACAAATTTTGTTTCTACGCAAACGCGAAAACTTTAAACTATATACCTTATTTATTTAATTTTTTTTACCTATTTACTAATGTTTACAAGTTGACCAAATTTTGTTTCAGTTACAAAAACTTTTTTTTTTAATATCAGTGTTCAAAACGGATGTTTATATTTTGGAAAAGTATTATAGTTCTTGCACTCGACTTTAAATCCAAAAGTCTGAAGTTTAAATTTAAAAAATTGATTAATAACGTTGATTTCTGCCATTAAGATCTCTGCTTCTATAAATAAGACTGATAGAAATTTATTTATCAAAGCATTTATCGAGGCAGCAAGTTTATCTGTAGGACAAAATTAAAAATAGAGTAGTAAAAAGAGGTATTAAGATCCATTTATAGACTACCTGGTAGCATGCTACCATATTAAGCGCGCACTAAGTCGGTAAAAACAGTCAAGAAAATGATAAATTTATAAAAAAAAAGTTTATTGCAAAAAATATTATAGCTTTATTAAGAAAAATAAAATCTTAAATAACTAAAAAAAAACACAGTAAAAAAAAGAGTTTAAATAAATTTTATAATCTAAACAATGAAAATAAAATAATCATCTTCACAATTAATAATAATCAAATACAACTAAGCTTTCTCATCAAATAAGTCTTTTTTAACAAGCGATGATAAAACTGGTTCTCTTTGAGAATATTGCGAGAATGGGCAGTTCTTATAAAAATATTTTCTTTTTATGAACTTTCGGATGATAATGCAGATTATAGCAACAAGCAGAAAAAAAAAACATGCTAGCAATAAAGCCAACTTTCTCTCCATTATTCAAAGTGTCCACCCATGCGCCTAAAAAAGATTTAGTTTCAAATTAATTTTACTTTAAATACCTCACCACAGAGTTTACACAGTAGAAACAACTTTTAGTTCAAAAAAGAAATAAATAGTTTTTTGCTTTCTAGAAAAGCATTATTCAAATATTATTATAATGTGGTGATAATGGCTTTTTATTTAAAAAAAAATATTTACTTAACACTTTTTTTTGGGGAAAGGACCACCATTAGCCTTGGGTGAAAACAGTTTTTATCAAAAATATTTACAAGAAAAACTGTTGTACTCTACCTTTATATAAATGAAAGTAATTTGTGCAAAAAAAATTTAAAAAAAGTAAAAAATGTAAATGCTCCATTTTTTAAAATTCTTTTAATCAACTACGTTTTTGCTTGCTTGCTTGAGGCCATCTATTTAAACTACTTCCAGTTATCCTATTAATCTGAAGTTTTAATTATAGACTTAATATTGTTGAAAACACATTCTATCAAACTTTGAGGGTTCAGGCAGTAAAAGATCCAAGTTTATATTGAAGAGTTATTTCAAAGGATCCACTTTGGATTGCCAAAAAATATTTTCGAATTTAACTTAATACTTTAATCATAATAGTATAAAAGTGCAATATTTAATAACAAATTTAAACTGATAACTTTTTTCATTTTTTTTGACATATCAATTTATTCTTTTATTAGCTGCATAACCTGTTATTTTACATGTCATGAATCTTAAAATAACCTGTTATTTTACATGTCATGAATCTTAAAATAACCTGTTATTTTACATGTCATGAATCTTAAAATAACCTGTTATTTTACATGTCATGAATCTTAAAATAACCTGTTATTTTACATGTCATGAATCTTAAAATAACCTGTTATTTTACATGTCATGAATCTTAAAATAACCTGTTATTTTACATGTCATGAATCTTAAAATATTAAAATTTTTTAATGAATCTTTTGATCAATTTATTATTTTTATACATTTGATTCTGGTTTTATTTGATTTTTTGAAATTTTGCTACGTTATAATATTTATTGTATTTTCTTTAATAATGATTTTTTAGTAAAGATATTGTTCAAGCGGAATTATTTTTAGTAAATATATTGTTAAAGTGGATATGATAAACATAGTTTTGAAATGTCGTATAACATTTTTTTAAGTGTTAATAGTTAATTAAAATTGATTCAACTACAACAAAAATCAACAAATCAACCTTAAAAACATCAGGCGTTAAAACCGAAAAAAGCAGCCACTATATTTTTGTTTCCAAAGAAAACCCAAAGAAAAACCAAATGCACAAAATGCAAAAATCATTAATAAAATCACAAATTATAAATTGAAACTATATATTATTTGTGATATATAATTTCAATATATCAAAATCAAGTACAGTACAATTACAAAAAGTTTATAGTAAATTTTTGTTATTCAAAATTTGTTTTATAACTGTAACTGCCAACTTCCTAAAGATGACTTTTCTGGATATATAATTGCAGATTGTAAATGTGTAAATCAAAATTAAATTCCACAAAGCTGTTAATTTTAAAACAAAAAAGAATTGAAAGAAAGTTTGCTTTAAATAATAGAAAAATTTGAATAATAGAAAAACAGAGAAAAGTTGATACAACAAAAGCAGGCAATTCAGATGAATATGAAACCATCAAGTGATTGATTATGTTTTGCTAAAACCAGAATTGACTCAAACGTTAGTGAGTAAGATGATCTAATTAACTGGAATATTGTTTAAGTCACAAGACTACCATTCAACAACAGAATAGATCTAATCAACAATCAAATCATACATCAACAACAGAACAGATCCATTCAATTGTTGATGTACCTATTAAAGATGCTTACCCAAACCACACACAAAGTGTTGAATGCTGTGTTAACTTGTGACCAATGCTGCTAAATTGATATGTGGATCAGGGAAAGATGGCTTTACATGGGCGAATATAATGTTGAGAGCAATCATTCCTTCCTTTAATACAAAGAAATATTTTGTAATTAATCAAAAAAAACTACGTGACTGCATTTTTATTGCTTCCATTTTCGTTATATAGTTTTGTATATTAAGCTTTGATCCGATTAGGTGATATTTGATCCAATTATATTTGATATATGATAGGACACATATACCTGGAACATTGTTGTAAGCTTTTTTATAACATTCATTTGCACTAAAAACCAGTTTTTTATAACAAAATTTATTTTTTCATATCAATCTAGTCTAATTCTAACCTGTTCTGATAGCCCGTAATACTGCTTTAAAAATGTTTTTTAAATAATGATAAAAACAAAAACTAACTTACAACTTTTTTGTTTGGTAGAAAAAAGTCCCTCTATTATGATATTTTCACTTGCTCCCAAAACTAAAACAACTTTCAATTAACAAAACAGGCACACCATCCATGCGCTACATGGCACTATTAAAACTCTATTAAGATATTTTTCAGCTGTTGAGGAAACCAGCCTCTCTGAGAGCTACCACAGAGTTCGGGAAACCTGACTACCAGCCAGCCTCAGAACCATAAAGCTTTACCCTCATTAGGAGATTAGTATTCATTAGAATGAGTTGCCTAGTCATAAAAACAGAGACACAAGCAAAACCCATGCATTGAGTCAAGAAGATCCAGCATTTAACATCCTAAACTGAAAACAATGTATTAAAAAATACATCTGCGCCTGTCTAATAGATGAAGAAGGGGTGCGAGGCTGATCAACAGACAGAATCTGTCTAGTAGGCCTTTTACAAGACAGTAGCCGGGTGCATTCAACATCTGCCCAAAATAAGTATTTTTATCAAAACATCATTTCTAGCCTTTACTTAACCAAGAGCCCCAAGACATGGGGTATTTTAAGTATGAGTTGCCTAGCCTTTCCCTAAGAAAGCGTTTCCTACAAGGCAGCAGGGCATGAAGCAGGTTGTACGGGTTACATGTTGTCAGTAGCAGGATAACCTTACCTGACTTAATATTATATACTGTAATATTAAGTATATTATATATATATATATATATATATATATATATATATATATATATATATATATATATATATATATATATATATATATATATATATATATCAGTGAATCTCGTTTCTTTTTTTAATGTTGTTTATTTGTTTATGTGCTTGAAGGTTTCGGACGTATTGGATACACTTCTAAGTGCAATAAATCGAAAGTGCATTCTCGTTTTTTAATTTTTCTATGAGGGACCTGATATTTTAGGCTGATGTGATATTTTATTACAGCTTTATGGCTATTTTTTAGGACAACTCCGAACAACTAGCCGCGCCACTGATTATATTATTTATTATTAATTATATTGTTTCGTTGGAGCAGGTAACTTGCAAAGATAACCCATTACCTTCACAGACCTAATTAGTAAACTGTGTAGGCCATAAATACCTAAGAGGACACTAGTACTTCTATAAAAGGTTACAAACTTGTTTGTAACTTTGCTTTAATTTTTAAAAAGAGAATATTTAAAAAACTTTTTTTAAAGTTATAATTTTTCACAATTTTTACTTTTAATATTGCTATATTTATTTCACACGTCAATGTTTTCATCTGTCAAATAATCTTCATTAGTAGCTTCTAAATCGTTCATTATTTTATCTTCTAAATTAATAATTTCTGTTGGTTCCGATAATTCTAGATCTGAGGATTCTAGTTCTGTCAGTTTTATTGATTCTTTATTGTCCACTTCTAAAATTAAAATACTCTTTACTTTTTCTGGAAGTTTGAGCACAATTTTCTTCGTCCGTCTAAATTCCAAGGAGATAGAACTAATAGGAGGATCGGATAATCTTATTGCACGGTTAAAGACGTCTTTAAAATTTGCTTGTCTTTAACATTTACGAGCATGTAGTTCACGATGTCGTCTTTAACAATTGTTTCGGCATTCATATGCTTCCTCGGCTAAAACTCCCAAAGGAACTGGCGAGTTTTCATTATTTCTGCTTCATGTGCAAGAACTTTGTAAACTGTTGACGGTATTTTATACCAATCATACAGATCTAAATATCGACGGTATACTGTTTTACAGTATAGCTCAAATAACTCTGGATTCAATGTTTCCTGACAACTTATTGCAATTAAGATATTTTTGAACATTTTAATAATTGTTTTATTAATCCCTAATATTTCGCTTAGTTCTTTTGGGTCAGAGAATGCTTTTCTGCAAACTTTTCCGGTGGTAGATGTTCCTGCTCCACTAACTGTGGGAAAATCAACTCGGAGATGCTTCCTTTTGAACATTTCTTTTTGTTTTCTTGGATAAATTTTTTTTTGTTATCGTATACTGTCTTGAGTTCTTTGGTTACTCTCCATTTTTTGAACTCGAGTCGGTATAAAAATATGTAAAAGACACTCTAGAAATCTTATCCAATTGTGTAACGGAGATATGCCATAGATAAGTGTACCTTTTTTTGCTGTAAATCCACTTAGAAAGTTCTTCAAACAAGTCATTGTAATTGGTGTAGCTCCGCAAATACAACAGCACTGCGTTGACGATGTGTTAGTTATAATTCCTAAAACCTTTCAATCAATCATGCACAAAATAAAATTGAAATCAATAATAACAAACTTTACATTAACCAATTCAATATTCACTGAATGCAAATCCAAAATTTCATTTTCTATTTGACGTTTTTTTCCTAAAACGACTACGACAGTTTCTTTGATGAAATGAAGTTCAATTGGCCTACAAAATCTTACACTATGAGGCATTAAGTTGGTCCACAAAAAGTCACTTTTTGAATTTGATACACTAAGCCTCAAAGGTGTTGTTACAACTGCAAACATGCTTGAATCTTGACTTTCAACAGAATCGGAAAACTCTTGGTTGAACGAAGGCTGCCCAGTAGATCCATCCATACCCCAACTGTTTAAAAGCAAGATATTTTCACTTAGTTTGTTACTGATATCCAAATAATTCATTATTTCTTTTTGCCTCATTTTAAAAATTCTTTCATAAGTACTTGTAAATCTACTTTGACTCTTAAATCACTGACTTCCAAGTGATTATTCTGTGACCACACAACTTAAAGGTTTTTTCAACTGTTGAATATGATGGATATCTTATTTTAGATGCCTGTTGGATTCGTTTATAGCCAGATACGCTAAGATCTACATCAATTATTATTGCAGCCGCTTCTTCAGCTGTCATTTTATCATTGTAATTTGTCAACTGAGCAAACATATGATGTGAATCTTTATGCTTTTTGATAACATGTGTTAACACATTGAATAAAAAAAAATCTTTTTGATTATATACTTTTTTATGGGCTATAAGCAATGATTTTTCAATTGAATCAAAATTTGAATTTGTATGCTCTCTTGCAATTATCCGACGTTTACTTCTCTTACTCATATCATCAAAATCTTTTTTTGGTCCACCTTTTATATTTTGTGCCAATTCCAATGACGAGAAGTCTATTTCAAACTTTTGATTTAACCATTTTTTGTGTTTCTTTTAAAAAAAAACTGTGTTTCCTGATGAATCTCTCCAAAGTCTTTGGTAATTCGATGAAACTTCATTTAACATTTGTAACAAGTTTTCTTTTTTACCATAACTCATACAAACTCTAGAGATAATGAAAAGTAAAGCATTGTTTATATTTTCTTCTTTTGTTGAATATTTGAAACAGCTAATAATATCTTTTGTTGTAAAATCTTTGCTTTTGATTTTAGTAGAATGTATAACTTTTTATTCTTTTAACTTTTTAATTATTTTTTTTTAATTATGCTAATTTCAAGCATGGAGTGTTAATTTTAAGCATCGGATAATAACACATATGCAAATAATTACCAAGTTAAATGTCAATTATCAATAATAAACTATAATTTTCAATTGATTATTGAATACAAAAAGTCTTATGTAGACTTTTGATCAATTATCACTTAGGAAAAAAAAAAATTTTAAATTGGCTATAATTCAGGTAGCGCAAACTTCAAAGAGAAATTTCTATCATAGTCGCAAAAAGTCGCAGCTAATTTTTTAATTTCTTAAAAATAGACTCAATCCCACGTTATTTAATAATAATTTGGTCGATATCTTTTGATACTATATATTTTGCGAGTTCGCGGAAGTTGGAAGTTGTGATTTAAACTTTTTTTTCGGCTTGAAACATCATGAAAATTGAAAAAGAAAAAAAAAAAATTTTTGAACATCTTAAGACGTATATAATTTGATACTCTTTAATATATAAATAAATTAGCAGAAAAAAAAATTATTCACGAAACACTGCAAGAAAAACAAAAACATATAATTTTTTTTGAAAACTTAAATTTGGCAACCATTTTTGACTTTGATGGTCACTATCTCTGGGATTACTATCACCAGAGTAAAAATATTTTGTATTTTCCTTAATCTGAGTATTTTAAAGCAGTAGGAATTTAGATTTCAAAAATCTGAGACAACTTTTTTTTGTATTTTGGCCACCCCAAAACACATAGTGCATTGGTCTCCTCATAAAGTACTGCGAGAACATAGTTTAAGAGAGATATTTTTAAAAGAAATGTATTCTTACGTTATTAAATTTGATATTATTTCCAAAATAAAATAAACAGAAACATTTTAAGCGATATCCACTTGTATCGAAAAATAAATAAATTTTTAAATAAGATTACTTTTTATTTTGTCTATCCTCATTATTAGTTAAACTTTTAAGCTGAGTGTGTTATAAGATTTTTTTTTCTGTTTAAAAAAGTTACTTTTTCTTTTTTTTTTCTTTTTTTTCTTTTTTTGCTGTTTAACAATAAATAATCAACATCTATATACAAGAAAAAAATATGTCCGTAGAATATACGTTTTTAATAGAATATAGATATTAAATTAAAAAAAAAAAAAAAATTAAAAATGGGCATATAACTGCTTCGCTAATTAGTAAATCAAAAAAAGATTAAATAAAATAAATACTAAAATAATTAAAATTACTTGGTGATACCTTTAAGCAAAAATGATTCTCAAATTTTAAAATTTTCCCTTTTTATTAGAAACTTAAATGAACTTAATGACTTTGTCATACATTTGAATCCTTTTTGATAACTATTCCATATATTTGGTCCTCGCAATGCTTTATTCAGCATATTTATTAAAGTTTTGAGGCAGTTTATATGAGTTACTAATATTTGCTCTTAGATAATAGTTTTCATTTATGTTTATTTCAAACTTGTTATTAAAGTTTGCAGGAGAGAGATTATTATTGAATTGATACATAAAAATTAAATGCTGATTTTTTTTAAAGATATTTATTTCAAAAACATCCATCATTTTCATATCTTTCAGGTTTTTACGCTTATTTTTAGAGTAAATGATTCTGCATGTTTTTGTAGACTATTAACTTTTTTAAGTTTTGATGGTTGCGTACTCGCCCATGTTATGTTTGCATAGCTGATGAAGCAATGAGTTTTGTTTATTGATATATGAGCGAACTTGATACATCATACCAATTATATTAGTGATTTTAGATCGAATATATCTTACTTGAGGAAGCCAGGATAAATTCTCATCAACAAAAACTCCTAAGAATCGAATACTGGCTTGTTTTTTAATTAAGTTATCATTTAAGATAAGGTCAGGTAACTTAAGAGGAAGGTTTTCTTTTTGTATTTTTTTATGGAATAATATATAGTTTGTTTTCTCTGAGTCAAGTGAGAGTTAGTTAGCTCTAAACCAATTGTTTACTTTATTTATTTCAATATTCATATCTAAGTATAATTTCTTGATATCATTGTTACACGGTGCATAGGAACATACTCTAAGACCTTGCAACACATCCCCAGATATTTTATTTTTGATTATCATTAGAAAACATTTCCTCATTCAAAAAATGTAAACGACAACTTTTTTTAGTGGGGGCCTGGGGAGAAAACACACATTTTAGGGCAGTGCCCAGGAATTTTGTTGTTCAAGATAAGTAGCTAATAAGCATGGGGCATACTCAAATTTTTAGTATGTTGATACTGGTAGCAAATGAGGATGACTTGCAAAAAATTAAGGTAATTGAAGCTAAACCAACCCCGCCCCGATCCCTAACTGCCCCCTTCTTAGAACTACGTCTCCTTTAATCGTAAATTTTTTTTTTTGTTCTATCATAAAGTAGATCAAAATTCATCGACAGATTTCAAATTTCATCAAAAAATCTCTTTTCGTTTAAGATTTATAACAATGCAAAGCCTAAAATTACCCCCTGAAATAACCTTAAATGGTCTCAACTTTTAAACGAAAAATTTTTTTTTGATGAAATTTGAAATCTGTCGATGAACTTTGATCTAGTTTAATATAAAACAAGCAAAAAGTTGAAAAGTGTTTTTTGGAACCATACCCTGGGAAGGGCTAAAAGGGGTCGAGAAGGGTTTGCTACAATTATTTATTACAGTAAAAAAAAAAAAACTCTGATTTTTATGGTTACATTATGATTGATATTTTATATTTCAAAGTCATACTAAACGTTTGTTTATAGGAGATTTAACACTTTACTTTTTACAAACTACATTCCTGCAAATAGAAAGCTACCTTAAAAGTGCTTGTAGTTGTAAGCAACAACCGCGTTTTTCAGCGCCTCTATATAGTTTGGGCTGTGCTCTCCAACTTTTCTAATTCGCCAAAACTGATTGAAATCCTGATGAATGGATTCGAGAGCTTGTTCAGTCCAGTAACCTAAGCCTATAGAACAGTAGAAGTACAAAAGAAATGCAAGTTTATTTAATAAATATTCGTCGTAAATTATGCAAATTTTACGATTCAACTGTTGAAATAGAGTATTTAATTACAAAGATTATAAATTATTTTTAATCAAATTTAAAAGTTATTTATCATACCAAAGACTCCACCTTTCATGTTGATAAATTCAATAACATGTTGCTCAATTATGTGTACCTTCAAAGGAATTGTAGCCCTTAGATTTCTATAGCTCGTAGAGAACTCCTCTAGATCTTTAACATACGTGGAGCTTAATGATTTTCCAAAACAACTATGGACTATTTTTTCAAAATCTCTAAGTACCTTAATATATTTGGCAGTGGAAACTCCAAGACTAAACTCTTGAAAAAACAGTTCAAAGCTGTCTATGCTTTTAAGCAATTTATGACAAGCATTGCCTTCCAAACGATGCTGCCCTTGATAGGACACTCTGCAGATGTTTATTTTAGACAGATATTGATTAACAAACTGTAACCCACACTCCTTGTTTTCAAATAAATTTTTTTCAATCTCTTTTAAAATTTTGTCTACAACACCTAGCAGTATATGTAGTCCAGGAATATTTACAAGTTCTAGTATTTTTTTGTTTTTGTTGCCTGTTAATAAAGGGGAGTTAACAACATTAGTGTATTTTTTAGCTTTTTTTAAATTTGCACCATCAGCCATCCATTGGTCCTACAATGTACACAAAGGCTCTAGAGTATAATGATCAGCTTTTTGAAAGTCAGGAGATGACGTCATGCAATACGGACAAGGGTGTTTTGATGTTGCAGTTTGTTTTCCAACCATTTGAAGCAAAATCTTTAGATCTTCAGATACTGTGTAATCTAAGGATGAAATGTTTAGCTTATCCAATATTAACCGCAAGTTATGGTATTTTTCGTTCAATGAAGGCAAAATGGCCAATATAATAGTTTTGTGGAATCTTTAAAATCTTTGCACGCATATCCGTCACTCTTGCTCAGTTTCTCTGGAATTTTATTATTTTTTAACTCTGGTTTTAGGGTTATTGACAGTGTAACTTTTAGGAATCCCTGCCCTCCATCTACACCTAATTTGATATCAACATCATTTGTTTCTTGACTTCTGTGATGAAGTACCATTGCTTAGAGTTCTTAATGTCATTGCAATACACAATAGGAGTATCTTTTTCTACCAACTATACATTCATAAAAAATCAAAATGAATAATACAAATTGCAATCTAGCTATAAAATAATTTTTTTGGAAATAGTTTACTTACCTCTTCGCTTTTTTTTAATTTTAATAGCAATGGGAGTTTATCACAATTGAATAAATTTCCAATTATTTCGTTGTTCTCAATCAGTTTAATATTGAAACCGGATTCCACACTTTTTCGTCCTGCCTCACTTCTCAGAAATCGTGCAACTTCAATCATGTTGCGATTACTTATAAATCATAATAAAGTTATTACAAAAATTAGCTTTAAACTCATAACAAATTTATTTTTAAAAGTATTTTTAAGCAACAAAAATTTACCTGGAATGTAGTTTTAATTGAAGTTTGTTCAATTTATCTAAAGAAAAGAAAGGTTTCTTAACCTCAGTCTTTCCGAAAGAGACAGTGAGTTGCTTCGGACCAAAGGTTTTCAAAACTAAGGTGTTCTCTGAGTCATTTGTGCTGAAATCTTTGATAGAGCTGGACAGAACTTTTCCTTGCGTTGTTGGGGATGTTGATTTTACAATGGCAGTCAAATTCTTTTGTCTTTATAATTTCGTACAGGGATGTGGAATTCCCTGTCCCACTTGGGCATAACAATGTTGACAAACTAGTCTTTCTGCAGGTTTATTTGAAACATCTTCAGCGACTTGATAAACAAGCTTTCCCGAAACACAATCAACCATTGGGGCCAATATTTTTTCCATTTTTGATTTGCGCCCATTTTCACAAATAAAATATTCACATTTTTTCCCTCTAATAACTCTGGTATTCAGGTCTAAATTTTATAGCACTTGTATGACAACTATAATAACTAAAATAGCGAAACTAAATTTTAAATGAAGTAAATTAAACATCAATATAGTTATAATTACCTTCATAACACGGCCGCATAATGAAGTAAAGATCAGTCCCTGCAAGCTTTTTTCTACATTTTGAGCAAAGCATGGTAGGAAGGTCAGGATTATCCGCTGAATAATCTTTCCAGAATATAGTTTTGATAAGGTTTGAGTAGTCATTTTTCTTTTTATTTAGATTTAAATAAGTTGTGTCAGGGTTATTTATTGGTCTTAAATCCGTGCCTTTCCTGAAGCAGCAAATGCAAAATTTTTTTACAAAATCAATATGTTCTTTTGCATGTTTAGGCATTTTAAATGAATGCTTCAAATAAAAACTTCTGATATGGATTGATAATATTGGCATGATATATCGATTATATCAATCAAATGTCAATATAATGCCTATAAACACATGTCAATATAATGGCTAAAAACATGCTTTCAGTTCGTATATCAACGGGTGCAAAGAGTTATTATGCAACTGTTAACAATTAGCAACTGCTAACTTTTACTAATTGTTAATAATTAGAGGTTGCTTTGCTTTGTTTTTATTTCAATAAAAATGTAAATAGAAAGTAATAAAAATTACTTATCCGTCTGTAAATTTTAATGTTAAACAAAAATTTTTAAAAACTTTAAAAAATAAAATTGATAAATCTATCACAAATATTTCTGAAAATCTAAATATGGGGCATGGGCATGATTTTGTGGTGTTCGAGAAGATTCCCCGAATCCCCCCTAGGGTATGGTTCCAAAAATCACTTTTCAACTTTTTGCTTGTTTTATATTAAACTAGATCAAAGTTCATCGACAGATTTCAAATTAGATCAAAAAAAAATTTTTCGTTTAAAAGTTGAGACCTTTAAGGTTATTTCAGGGGGTAAATTTAGGCTTTGCATTGTTATAAATCTTAAACGAAAAGAGATTTTTTGATGAAATTTGAAATCTGTCGATGAATTTTGATCTACTTTATGATAGAACAAAAAAAAAATTTACGATTAAAGGAGACGTAGTTCTAGGAAGGGGGCAGTTAGGGATCGGGGCGGGGTTGGTTTAGCTTCAATTACCTTAATTTTTTGCAAGTCATCCTCATTTGCTACCAGTATCAACATACTAAAAATTTGAGTATGCCCCATGCTTATTAGCTACCTATCTTGAACAAAAAAATTCCTGGGCACTGTCCTAAAATGTGTGTTTTCTTCCCAGGCCCCCACTGTCGTTTACATTTTTTGAATGAGGAAATGTTTTCTAATGATAATCAAAAATAAAATCTCTGGGGATGTGTTGCAAGGTCTTAGAGTATGTTCCTATGCACCGTGGTTAGTAAGAAATATATTTGTATCATCAGCAAACATGACTGAATTATGTTTTAAAGATGCATTGTAAAAATCATTTATATAAATTAAAAATAGGATTGGACCAAGGATAGATCCTTGGGGGACTCCACATAAACATTTAAAACTCCAGATTGTATATTACACACGTATTGTTTTCTATCGGTAATATAGCTTTTAATCCAATTGTTAGTTTTATTAATTATACCATAGTGCTGTTAATTATACCAAAAGCTTTTGATAAGTCAATAAATACTCCTAGAGTAAATTTGTTTTGTTTAAAACCATCAGTTATTTGATTAACTAATTCAATGATTGCATGCTCTGTTGAGAAGTTTTTTTGAAATCCAAACTGGTTTGGGTAAAATAATTTGTTTTTAGTGAAGTGATTATAGATTCTATTATAAATTACACGTTCAAAAAGTTTTGAAAATACAGAAAGTATGGATGTAGGTCTATAATTGGTTATGTCTGAATGTTCATTGCATTTAAAAATAGGAATTACTTTTGCTAATTTAAGTACATTAGGGAAAATCCCCGATGTTATTGAGAGCTTAAGTATATGAATCAGAGGTCTGCTTAGACTGATTTTATTGAAGATAACTAAATCGCTAGTTATTTCATCAAACCCTGGTGCTTTCTTTTTATTTAAAGAGGAAAAGGCTTCTTCAAATTCTTTATAGTTGAATTCATTTTTATACATGATAGCGTTATTTGCGGGTTTTAAGTAGTTTTTAAATGAATCAGATGTTGGACTTATTTTATTAGCGAGATTAGGACCAATATTTATAAAATATTTGTTAAATTGTTCCGAGATTTGTTTTTTACAGAATATTTCAGTGTTGTTAATATTAATTTTTTTTGGTAAAGAAGTTGAATTTTCTTTTCCTTCCCATTATCTCATTAATGATGGACCACGTTTTCTTATTATCAGATTTGCATTTAATAATTTGATTACTGTAGTATTTAATTTAGCCTTTTTGATAAGATTTTGGTAAAAATATTTATAATTTTTGTAGTATATCTCATTTTCATTGTTTTTATTTTGTAAAAATTTATTATAGAGTTTTTGCTTCTTTTTTGAGCATTTCATCAGTGATTTATCCATCACGGATTGGCAACTGCTTTTGTCTTAATTTGTATGTTCTCTTGAGGACAGGTTTCATTAAAGCAATCTAGGAATATATCTAAAAAAATATTAATTTTTTAGCTATATTTCTATATTCCTATAAGCTTCGTTAGTGTTATGACATCTATACACGTTGGACCACGTTTCTTGTTTTAGTCTAATCGATAATTCATTAGTATTACTTGTTTTAAGATTGCGTTTTTTCAAATGTATAACTTTTGGTTCACAATTAGACATGGCTTTTAAATTTCTTACTTTTATAAATATCGGAAAGTGTTCGCTAATATCAGTTATAAAATTTCCGGTTTCAAATTCCATTTCCAGGTAATTATTAATTAAAATATTGTCTAATGCCGTTGCCGAGGTCTTTGACACTCGTTTTGGCTTATTAATTGCTGACAAGACATTAAATTTAAGAAGCATATCAAAAAAGGATTTTGTTTTCGGAGACTTTGAATAAGTTAGAGCATCAAGGTTCATGTCTCCTATTTATCTCCAATTATTTTTTTTATTTATTTTTTCAATCGCATTTTTGATAAAAGTTTGAAATGATTTGATTTTACCACTTGGTGGACGATAAACGCATCCGATTAAAATATTTCGAAATTTTTTATTTACAATTTCAATGAAAAGACTTTTATAATTATTGTTTAAGAAGTATGTTTTTTAGGGGTCATCCATAAATGATTTCAGTGTTTTTTCTCAGTTTTTCAATTCCCCCTCCCCCCTTTGTCAAACTGTCAATTTTTGGCAAACCCTTTTGCTCCTTCTGAGACATCTACTGCTTTAAGCCCGTCTCTCGTTTGGTTGACATGGACAGGTGGCGCAAGAAATCTTGCTCTAATTAGAGTAAAGTAAGAGCTTCTAATAGTCCGACAACAAGAACGATTTACACATTTCTAATTTCACGTTTTTCTAAATTTTCATCTATTGTCCTGCCTGATTTTAAAAGATATGTTGGTTATTATAGGTTAAAAATTATATTATTATTTTTACAAATTAACTTTTGTCAATGTAATTACCTTGAGAATCAAGATGAGTTCCGTAATGTTCGTGCGGAAGAATCACCCCAGATAATTCTTTACTTAGAGGTGCCATTCGTCGCTCAGCTCTGTTGAATGCACTGCGGCCTGGAGCGTTTGTCATGATGAAAAGAGCGTCAAGGTTATTCTTCAAGAAATGGTGAATCCCGATTTCAATTACTTTCTGGTATCTGGGATTTTCGTCGGGTCCTCCACTGACGCTAAACACAACGATAGGCTTAACCATATTAGTTTGAGGATCTCTGGTAATAGAGTCGAATTCTTTGATATCCAATTGAAAACAATATAAAATCCTTTCAATATCAATTATCACTTCTGCATTGGAATCATATTAACTTTAGTGATGACGCAAATACAATATATAATAAGTTCTTTGATACTTTCTTCTCAATATACAATGCAAACTTTCCACTTTGTGAACAAATAACAAAAAAAAAAACCTTGAATAGTCCTTGGATTACCAAAGGACTTAGAAAATCCTCTAAAATCAAACAGAAACTATAGATAAAATATTTAAAAACAAAATCAGATGTAAACCAACAAAAATACAAAAATTACCAACATTTATTTGAAAAAATTCGTAAAAAACTAAAAAAAAATTATTATTCAAATTTAATTAGTAAATTTAAAAACGACTCAAAAAATACTTGGAGAGCGTTGAAAGAAATAACAGGAAAACAAAAAACAAATTCAAACTACCTTCCTAAAGTAATTAAAATAAATAAAACAAATATATATGAACCAAACGAAATTGTAAACGAGTTTAACAAATATTTTATTGATATAGGAACTAAATTGGCAAATAAGATTCTTATTACGGAAAAAACTTTTAGTGATTTCCTAGAGCCTATAAGTAGTTCGCTTTTTATAGATAATTTATATTCTGACTTATCTTTTGATGAGTTTAAGAGAGCTTACAAATCTCTTAAAAGAAACAAAGCTACAGGTGCGGACGAAATAAATGACAACATACTCATAGATTGCTTTGAAAATTTAAAATGTATTCTTTATAAAGTGTTCAGGGCATCTATACAGCAAGGTGTATTCCCCGACCAATTAAAAATAGCTAAAGTTACTCCAATTTACAAAGACGGAAAAAAATCGAATATTAGTAATTATCGCCCTATCTCAGTTCTTTCAACCTTCTCGAAAATTTTAGAAATAATTATTTACAATAGAACATACAATTACCTTAATCTAAATAAACTTCTATATAAAAATCAATTCGGTTTTAAAAAAAATTGTTCAACTGAACAAGCCATTACACAGTTCATTCGTGAAATCTCCAATTCATTTGGTAGATCACAATATACACTAGGTATTTTCATTGACCTATCAAAAGCATTCGACACGGTCGATCACAAAATTCTACTTAAGAAACTCAAATTTTATGGAATTAATGGCAAATTAAAAAAATGGTATAAAAGTTACTTGACAAATAGAAAACAATTTGTTTTCTATGGAGATTATTTTCAAAATGAAAAATTAATTGACATAAAATGTGGTGTTCCACAGGGTTCTATTCTAGACCCACTTTTGTTTTTAGTCTATATAAATGATTTAAATAAAGCTTCTAACCTTATGAGTATCATTTTTGCGGACGATACTAATTTATTTCTGTCAAACAGTGACATTTATGAGCTTTTTTCAAATATGAATAAAGAACTCAATAACATCTCCAACTGGTTTAAGTGCAACAAGTTAACTTTAAACATTGACAAAACAAAATGGATCCTTTTCCACTCCCTCGCAAAAAAGCGTTTTTTACCAAATAATTTACCTAAACTTTTTATCGATAAAATTGAAATAAAAAAGGAGTCGGTCACAAGATTTTTAGGCATTTACATTGATGAAAATATTACATGGAAGTATCATATCGACTTTATTTCTACTAAATTGGCCAAAAGTATTGGAATTCTATATAAGGTCAGATACTATCTAAATAAACAAAATTTAATTCAACTCTACTACTCATTTATTCATAGCTATATAAATTATGCCAATATTGTTTGGGGAAGTACCTCTAAAAGTAAGTTACGAAATCTCTACCATCGTCAGAAACACGCAATGCGTTTAATATGTTTTGAAAATCGTTTTTCTCATTCTAATATTTTGTTTAAAAACGTTAAAGCACTTAAAGTTTACAAACTCAATGTCTATAATATATTATGTCTTATGTTTCGTTGTAAAAGTGAACAACCATTGTTCATTTTTAAAGATCTTTTTACCCATAAAGCTATAAACAAATATACTTTACGAAATAATAATTTAATAATTGAACTCTTTTGTCAAACAAAGTTTAATCAATTTTGCATAAACTATCGAGCACCGTATTTATGGAACAAAATTGTTGTTCCAAATTTTGATTTGTCAATTTCGTTTTCTGTTTTTAAAACTAAATTAAAAAACTTTATTTTTTCTACTGACAATATATATATAAATATTTTTGAAATGTAAATTTATTTTCTGTTTTTGTTTATTCTACATTGTTAATAATTATTAAATCAATTGTATTTTTATTATATTATATATACACGTTTGATATATTTTATATGGTTCTGACGACAAGATCTTTTGGATCTTCTTTCAGATACCAAGTTTAAGTATTGTTATATTGTTATAATACGATTAATACTTGTAAAAAAAAAAAAAAAAAAAATCCAAGAGCCGCTGAAAGTCTAATCCATGAGCGAAGGCGGTCGAGGATGCGTGTTTTCCTGATCGAGCAGCAATGTAGGTAGGTCCAGAATAAGTAACAGCATCTGTTTTTCCGAGACAATCTTTTTTGATCGTAATTCTAGCGTATACAAATGGTATAAGCTTATGTTTAGCAGCCACGACCCAGTCGTGGTCCGTGAGAGTTACTCGGTACTCCAAATGCATCATCAACGGCGCCTGTTTTTTGACTGCTGTGATTACAATTGGCACTCTAGCCTTGTCGTCTTGGCTAATGAAAAACACTTCATCTGGCCCTAAAATAGAACAAACGTCTTCCACATACTTCATAGTTGAACTGCAAAAGAGTCCGTCAACATGTTTTAAATGAGATTCATTCTGAGGACTGATCAATCAAACAAGGGCTGTTTTGACGTGCCTTTTGCCTTCTAATGTTCCGTAACTTAAAACGGCTAATTACCGGTATGTTTAATGTATAAATCGTATAAAAATAACATACCGGTAACTGCCGTTATGCTATTTTCATACGAATTATACATTGAACATAACGGTAATTACCCGTTATAAAACACGAAAACTGGCGTTATGTTATCCGTTATGTTTGAAAACCTGAGATAACGGGTAATTACCCGTTATGTTATCCGTTATGTTTAAGGAAATTTCAGTATTCTTAAAATATGCTTTTTTTTTTCTATAATGACCATGCAATTCACTAAAAACAAAACTCTCTCTTTATATATATATATATATATATATATATATATATATATATATATATATATATATATATATATATATATATATATATATATATATATATATATATATATATATATATATATATATATACATACACATATACATACATACATTGTTAGTTGTAACACAACTAGTTACAATTTTTTTATAAAACAGTTTGCTATGGAAAAGGACATTAACTGCGTTCTTAAGAGGAAAAAAGTTTTTTTCCTTCTAAGAAACTCCAAAATGCTGGTTCCTACGGAAATATTTACTCTGCTTGATATTGAACATTTAACAGAGTGAATATTTCTTTATTTATCCATACATTTTGAATCTTGTGTAAGATTTTTTTTTCTTTATAAAGATAAAATGTAATTAATGTCCAATGGCAGGTCAAATGCTTTGCAAATACTTTTATTAGTATTAGTTTGTAATCATTATAAATTATTCTATATATAATATCATGTATTTTAGGATCATGCATATATAACAAACTTTACATTACTTCGAAAAGAGTTCAACAGTGCATTGCACGTTTTTGATATGAAAATAAATTCTTCAAATCCAAATATCTCTTGAAAAAAACCAAGCAACTGCCCAAAACAAGATGGATATGATAAGTCCAATAAATAATACACAATAACTAAAATCACCACCATCTCACTGGTGCTAACTAATGGCTGAGTGTCCATCTCAAGACCGTGTGGACTCCTTATGCCATACTCCCTGTGATTAAAAATCACTTGGGGACCATAAGAACTTGGCAATCTTATGTATTCTCTAATAGACTCACACTAAAAAATATATATAATAGTATAATAGTAAAATAATATTGCAAAAAAATATTGTGAAAATTTTTTAAGTACACATTCCAGTTTTTCACATACATTCCAGTTTAAAATCATTTTTGTGAAAGAATTAAACTGTTACAAAAAAAAAGAGACAGAAGAAAAGTTATTTCATGGAAACATAGACATGCATGTTGTTTAATTCAAAATAAATTCTAATATTCAGGTGATAAACTTACATCCACTTTCATAAACAATTTATCACATGCCTTCTTGGAAATAAGTTTCTGCTGGAGCTTTAACAAATTATCAGTGTGGTTACCAGACTCTGGAGAAATCCAAAACAACATTGCTTGTATCTTGACTGTAGCATCCTTGAAATCAGCATAAAAACGAATTGCTTCCTCCAGCATTAGTGTAGGAGCAAAACCAATTCTCTTATCACACTGAATGTCTCACACTGAAGGTATCACACTGAATGTCTCATTATTAAATAGTTGTCTATTTAAAATGGACAAGGTTGGCTGGGAAGGTTTTTTTTTTAATTCATTCTAAAATGAAAAGTACTAGTCAATTTTAAACATACAAGAGCTATAAAAACTACTCTAATAAAAACCGGAATAAATTAAGAGAAAAACTATTTACAAGAATATCTAAATAATATAAATATTGCTTAAATACATAAATTATATTTTTCTTACTTCAACATCGTTTCACACCTGTGGAAGCCTTTTCACCTTTAAGCTGTGACACTTGGTATACTGTCGTTGTCGAAAGTTGTTTGGCAACTTTTTAAAAATGAGATCCTAACATAACCAAAATATAATCTTATAGTTTATAAAAAAAAAGTAATAGCAAATTCATGAGGCTGTTTGCTAAACAAACATTAATGCATAAGTTGTCAAATAAAACTTTTAAAAAACATCAACTTTTAAAATATACTTATTAATAATACATAATGCATAAATGATTATCTATTTAAACCAAAAAGTACATGAACTTAAAAAGAATAAAATCTTTAAATGCAAAATTAATACTATCACTTTTAGTATAAACAAATTGGACTAACAAATACATTATTAAACGTAATATTTCACTTACCCATCGTTGACCATAACAAGGATATAAGCCAAGACAAGTCGACTTTAACTTTGAAAAAAATATTTTGTGCAGAAGAATTCTATTTTCAATGATAGCATGAGTTGGGAGAAGCAGAATGATAACAGACAAGCCATTAATTCTCTGGCCACAATCTTATCTTCTACTACAGAGTTCCTGATAACAAATTGTTTAATGTGTGGAGGAAAGTAATTAATGAGTTGTTGTCTAACGTCACCAATAAAAGGAATTTTATCAATCTAAATCAATATGCAAGTAGATATTAATTCCATAATATTAGGAGAAATTCGTTATTAAACTTGACATGGTAAAATCTTCAAATAAAAAAATGCAAACTTATTTTTTTAACTATAACATTTAATGATCAAGTGCTTCTTAAGTCAAAAAATGTTTTTCTTCAATATCAGGATGTAAGCCTGACAATGGCACCGCCTATATATAACTCAATTAACTTTAAAAAAAATAAAGAAGTATAAATTCCAAATATTAAAAAAAAGCTATACAAACATATATAACAATATACATACATATATATATATATATATATATATATATATATATATATATATATATATATATATATATATATATATATATATATATATATATATATATATATATATATATATATATATATATATATATATATAAAATTAAGCAAAATAACATTTACAAACTCAGTCTAAAATAATTTGTGACAATATTATTCTTTCAGTAAACTTTTGGTTGTATTTTCTCACTCTGTTAATAGGTGCATATGTACTTTATGAATGACTCCTAACTGTATTAAGCTATTTATTTACAAGTAATATATGGAAGTGCTGGGGGTACAATATAGATGTTACCAGCCTCTTTAAAGTAAAATGCAGGCCAAGGAAAAGGAATATTTTCTGTTGAAATAGGTCTTAAAGGAATATTAATATCTTCAATACCACTAAAAAAATCCTCTTATCTCATCATATGCAACAGACTGGAGCTGTGTTGTAATAAAAAACTTTTTGTCACCTCTGACTTGTATCTCCTTAATTATATAAACAAGAAATTGTGAACCACTATTAAACCACAAACATGACCCAAGACAATATTTAATACCATTAACCTCAATACGAGATATTACATTTTTCCTAAAAGTTACTTGATCTAATTCACAGAGAACTCCATTATTCAACTCACCAGTAGTTTAAAATCATTCCCTTTAGGGCTGTATATGGCATATTTTTAAAATTAAAATGTGTGATGTTTTTAATTACTTGGTGTTTTCTCTCAAATCCCATGCACATGTGGTATCGTAGAGGACCAAATTGTCTGGATTTATATTTCTCATACTATTGGAGTCACCAGATTTTCTACCATATTTTCAACTAACTACTTTTATACTAACGACAAACATTCTGAGTTTCGATGATTATGAGTGATATTTACGTATTATATTTATAAGACACATTTCAGCCATAAAAGAAACGGTAAGTTACTCATAATTATTAATTTCTATTTTCTATTTGCTTTGTGTTATTTCTATACATTAAATTGTTTATTTTTATACATGCGCATACATGCATGTGTACACGTTTGTCTTTTCTAATGTAAGTGTACATGATATTTATATGTATCAACATATTTGCTTATATTTACACCACGCGCATCCCTTACCACCCTCATGAGATCTCTAAGAATGTTGGAGCTGTATTAAAAACTGGGATAGGGATTGGGATTTTTGGCTTTTGTAGTCTAGTCCTGTTATATTGCAATATTGACTAGCATGACGTAGAGTGCAGGCGGTGAGATCTGTTGCAAGGACACGCCCCTGACGAGTGGCGTTAGTGCAGGTCTCGGGCTCTCCGAAACGTCATTGGTGATCGCAGTGCATTCCTGAGGAGGGGGATCACCATTATGCACTACTTAATTCTGATTGGTTACCATGGCACCAACATTTTTTAGCGCTTTGTGAGCTTTATATTATGAATTTGTTACATTAATGACATTTATATACTTTTATCTCACACAGGTGATTATCAGTTTTCAGTTGGTTATCTAGAGTTTAGACCATATATAGTAGCACATTTACTAGCCTATTTTTTCTTTTTATATTGCTCGTACTTATATTTTGTATCATTTTACTTTATATTTTGTTATCTACTTATTTTATTGTTTTTGTATGGTGCGATAATTTTAGCCATGGTTGCCTTTAATGAACCAGCGGATTGATATTGACTTGTTTACTCATAGACCATTGTTTTATCATTTGTTTAGTATGACTAGAGCGTGAGTTATTGTTCACCTAATCCCTGAGTCCTAAAATTTTCTTCCTCCTACAAAATAGTCTTTACATTCATTTATGATTCTCACCCAATGACATCATCTACAATCTACTTCTATTTTCACATCTCCCAGATCTACGTGACTGGACGGCTCCGTTGGTCACTTTTTGCGATCATTGTGTCGCATAAACAAACAAATATATACCATAATGATTATGGTATATATTTCAACGATTTATAAATCATTGAATTTTGCTACAATAATCAATCTTATCTTATTTCTTATAAAAAATCTTCGTGCAACAATTAAACAATTTTCAAAGATTCTTTCAACTCGCGCTTTTTTTACAAATACTTTTATGGTATCATATTATAAGGTGAAGACATTTCCAACCAACATAACGGTAAACATAACGGTTAATCAAACACATTACATTTATATACAAATATACAAATAACTTAGGCCAACATAACGCTTTAGACAGATTAATTACTAATATAATGCACGGTTTGTAGATTTGGGGCCCTAATATCAATAAAATACCCTATGAAAATCCTTTTAGATGGTAATTGTGTATACTAATTGTAACACAAAATGAGTAATTTCAAAATCCTGCATTAAAATCCAACGGACTTATTTGAAATTTAAGTTTTTATCCAAAAGTGTTCCTTTCATATACGTATATGAAAGGAACACTTTTGAATAAAAACTTGAATGTCATATAAATCCGTTGGATTTTAATGCAGGATATTAAAATTACTCATTTTGTGCTACAATTAGTATACACAATTACCACCTAAAAGTATTTTCATAGGGTATTTCATTGATATTAGGACCCTAAATCTACAAACCGTGGTTTTTTATGAATTATTTTTGTCAAGGAAAGGGAAGGAAAGTAAGTGAAGTCTTGTAGAAAATAAATGAATAAAAATAAAAAATCTTATTTTTGATCTAGATTTGTAAAAAAACGTTTGAACTTCTCAATCAAATATTTTAATGGGGCTAAATAGGGAGAGGCAAAATAAAGTAAATTAAAAATGCTCCTTCGATATTCTTAATTGATTCTAATTTAATTTAATTAAAAAAAACTCTTATTATATTTTGTTCTAAATTAAATTCTCAAATCTTTATTTAGGTTAATCACTTGATTGATGTTGAACTTTCGATTTTTTTTGTTTAGGTCCATCATAAGCTCAGCAACTCGTTAAAGAACCTCTTACAACGGAAAACATGGTTCAAATACAGCAGAATAGTGGACTGTCCAAAAATGGAGTGCGAAAACTTGGCTCAGCCCTGAATCAAATTAGTCCTATAAGATTGGTGGAGCCAAGTTTTCCTCTAAAGTTAGCTCAAGCTGGCTAAAAGCTTTATGATCAGTTTATTGTCAGCAGCATAACTCTGACAGAAAATAATATCGTGCTAGGTAGTTCATTGCCGAAGGCTCAACAGTCTCAGTAAAGCCTTTAGATCAGCTCGAAATTTAACAGAATCTGCCATTTTGAAGTTGGGAATTGATGGAGGAGGCTCTTTTCTGAAAGTAAGCTTCACTCATGTTGTTTTGGAGGAGGATGAAACACCACCAAACATCCCAGTTCAGAAAACTATCAAACTGATTTCTCAACCCTCAACCAAAGTAACAAGTGTAAAGCAACAAATTCTGATAGCACTTGCACAAAACACTTCAGAGAGCTACCATAATGTGAAGGCTATTTTGAATCTCATTCAAGTTCAAGAAGAATGTCAAAAGATTCTCTCATCATTTCTTGCGATCTCAAGATGGCAAACATTTTATGTGAAATACAGTCTCACAGCAGCAAGCATCCATGTTGTTGTTGTGATGCCTCATCACCAAATCTCCAAAACTGTGGCCACCTGAGAACTTTTGGTGAGATCAGAAGACAACATTCCGAATTCATCAGAGCAGGAGGAGATTTGAGAAAATCAAAGGACTTAAAAAGTGTTGTTCACTTGCCAATACTCGATTTTCCAGATGACAAGCTTGTCCTTGAGGCTATCCCACCCATGAAGCTTCATTTGCTACTTGGTGTGGTAAATCACTTGATCAAAACTCGTTGTGATCTTTGACCCAAAGCCAAGGAATGGCCCTCATCACTCCACATTCCTATCCAGCCTTTCCATGGTGGTCATTTCAATGGAAATGACTGCATGAAGCTCTTGAGAGGTGTGAGCAAACTCCAACTGCTTTCAGAAAAAGAATTTTGCTCAAGCTCATTGCTTCATTCAAACATTTACGCTATTCAAGGATGTTGTGACTTCTTGCTATGGCCAGAATTTGGAACCTGACTACGAATCCAAAATTGCTCAATTCCAACAGAGCTATATTAAACTTCCGATTTTAGTTACTCCTAAAGCGCATGCAGTGTTTTTCCATGTGCCTCAGTTCATCAAGATAAAAAAAATGGGATTGGGCCTTTTCAGTGAGCAGGCAACAGAAGACTTGCACTCGAACTTCAAGGTTCATTGGAATAAGTACAAACGAGATTCTTCCCACCCTGATTATGCCAAGCATCTCCTGAAATGTGAAACTGAGTATAATAGCAAGAAAATCTTAACTCTGCACCAGAAAGATTTTTTACATAATTTATTACAGAAAATAAAGTTTGAAACATTTGCTTTCCCTTGTGTTTTTCCTTGAAGAGTATTTTAATCAATTATCAGAAAGAAAGTTGTTATTTATCTCGTAAGTGAAGTCTTGTAGAAAATAAATGAATAAAAATGAAAAGTCCCTATTTTTACAGATCTAGATATCATGTTTTATAAAAATTTCACGAAAACAAATAAGTTGGTCTTAAAAGCTATCCATAGCGTATATACGCTATATACGCTATGGATAGCTTTTAAGACCAATTTATTTGTTTTCGTGAAATTTTTATAAAGCATGATATCTAGATCTGTAAAAATAAGACTTTATTTTTATTCATTTATTTTCTACAAAACTTCACTTACTTTCCTTCCCTTTTCTTGACAAAAATAATTCATGAAAAACCACGGTTTGTAGATTTAGGGTCCTAATATCAATGAAATACCCTATGAAAATCCTTTTAGGTGGTAATTGTGTATACTAATTGTAGCACAAAATGAGTAATTTTAATATCATGCATTAAAATCCAACGGACTTATATGACATTCAAGTTTTTATTCAAAAGTGTTCCTTTCATATACGTATATGAAAGGAACACTTTTGGATAAAAACTTTAATGTCAAATAAGTCGGTTGGATTTTAATGCAGGATTTTGAAATTACTCATTTTGTGTTACAATTAGTATACACAATTACCACCTAAAAGAATTTTCATAGGGTTTTTCATTGATATTAGGACCCCAAATCTACCAACCGTGAACGGAAAACATAACGCCAAACTTTTCATTTACCGTTATGTAACCGTTATATTAGCATTATATTTTTTGCTGTGTAAGCTATCATTACCCGAAGAACCTCTTTCATCAGAACGTCTTTCATCAGCGGACGAACCATGGAGAGCAATATCCATAATCGCCTTCAAAAGAAGAGGTTGATCTACTTCTAATGACGGTCGACCAGGTTTCTTTCTGATTTTTAGTTTTTCTTTGACTTCTGGATGCTCCAAGCAGATTTCCTCCATTCTAGCTTTTTTCAGTTCTCTTGTTTTCTTCTGTTAAGGTTGATCATACTTTTTTTTGGCCAGTTCTTTACATAGATGAGCTAGTTTCTTCTTTTTCTTTTTCAAATAATCCTCTTCAGCTTCAGCAATGAATCCACTTCTCTTTCTAGTCTTCAGTCCAGCAACTTCACAATTTAAAGCTGCAATCTCAAAACTGAGTCGATCTTGAGCCACTGTTCTTGCATTTTTTTTATTTTTCGTGGTCAACAAACTTAAAGTTTATGCAATTTGTTGATCATCAATAACAGATTGCTTGTTGGTGGGCTCAACAAACTGTGAGGAATTCTTGTCAAATTCAAGTGGAGTATACGTGGGGGCAGACTGTTTTAAAGTATTGGCCCAAAATGATAAATGCTTGCTCTTGAACTTTATTGCCTTTTCATTAAATAAATTGATCAAATACATTACTCTTGAATCAAGATCCTTAAGCACCAGTTTCTCTTCTTTTAATGAATTCCATATACTATGGACTTCTTTCTGGATACTAGCCTTTTTTTATCGGGATAAGCATTTCCATACGAGACCATCAATAAGTTAAGTAATGCGGTTTTATCCATATTTTAATTGATTTGTTACTATTGTTTAAATTACAATCAGACTAATGATTTTGCTCATCGTTAGCGCAAGCTTTTTAAAAGAGTTTCTTCAACCCGCTAGGGAGAAATTAGCGTTTCGAATTTTTAATAGAATTTATGCGTTTGCATTGCATCACGTTTTAGAATCAACTAGAGAGCAATTAGAGTTTCGTATTTGAAATAACGACAATTTAATTTCAAATAATGACAAATTTATGAGTTTGCTTTGAACCACATTTTATAATCCGCTAGGGAGCGAATAATGATTGTGAATTTTATATACAAAGAGTTAATATTTCTAACATAATTTGATTCGCAGTCAAACGGTAATATATTAACAAAACGATAGTAATTTTTATTTTACGTTGGTAGTTGTTATTTATTTAATGCCTCTGGGAAACTTATTATATTAATTTATGATATTATATTATGAATAATTTGATAAAATATAATATCAAATTCCCCGCATTTAATATTAATTTCCCCACAAACAAAACATCATTTCTATACCATTTAACAGGTGTAAATACCGTTAAAATCTGCTCATTAAAACTAAAAAAATAATCTAAATTGACATCATTTTGGCCTCAACACCCCATCCCCATTGTCAATTAGTGTAAAACTTTCCAGCACTCCCTTCCCCCCCCTATATTTACTGACATCATTTGACACAAAGCCCTAACCCTCCACCTTTTTTTCCACTTCCTCTTGTTTGACTAATAAGTTTATAAGATGGCAAATTGAAAGTAGAATTTAATTCAAGAGAACTTTCAAAATCATGCCTAGTCTCTGAAAGAGCTATGACGTCGAACGTGTAATTTATATTATTTAAAAATTCTTTTAGTTTCTCAAAATTTTGCTGCATGCTTCTAATGTTTATATGCAAAACTGAAAAAGAACAATGATCGTTTATTATCTTAAAATCAAATCTATAAAATATAATAATTCTTTAGTTTATAAATCTTTTTAATAAATCTTAATAAATCTATAGTTTTTGAAAATTAATGATTTGATTGATTTTGAACTATCAATTTTTGGTAAGAAAATTTTTTTAACTTTGTTTCTCATTTTTCAAATTAATTATTTTATTTCAGTATTCTTATAAGATTCGTTATTTAAAATGGCAAAAAGAGGACATATAAATTTAGAAAAACGTATAAAAATTTGGACCTTCATAATTTAGGCTTTTCTAATCGAGAAATTGGAATAGAGTACTTTGGTCAGACAAATCAAAGTTTGAGATTTTTGGGAATAAACGCCGGTCATTTGTTCGTCGCCGGGTAGGAGAAAGAATGCTGGAGCTATGCAAACAACTAAGCATGGAGGTGGGAATATAATGGTTTGGGGTTGTTTCGGTGGTGGCCAAGTGAGATCAATCGTCAAAATTGACGGGAAAATGACAAAAAAAGTCTATTTAAAGATTTTGAAAGAACATGTTTTAGTTTGTGGAGCCGAATTAATTGGCCAACGATTTGTGTTCCAACAAGATAACGATCCTAAACACACTGCTAACGTGGTTAAGCAATATTTAAATGAAAAACAAGAGGAAGGATTGTAGAAAGATCATGACTTGGCCACCGCAGAGTCCTGATTGTAACCCAATTGAGTTATTGTAGGATCATTTAGATCGAGAAACTCCACCAAGGGGTAAAAATGATCTTTGGGAGTCAATCCAAAGCTTATGGAAAAATATTGATGAGGAATATTTTAAAAAATTGATTGATCGCATGCCACGTATCTGCCAAGCGATAGTCAAAGCTAAAGGTATAGATGATTTAAATAAAAACATTTTATTTTAGTTATAATTTTTGATACTATCATCTTTTTTTTTCTTTAAAACTAATAAAAGAACATAAAATTATCGATTTGTTTTATTAAAGTCACTCGTCAAAATTATTCTGACACATTTTTCTCTTAATATGTGTAGTTGCGATAGGTGCGTCCAAACTTATGGACGGGAGTGTATATATTTGTTATTTTGCGATAAAAGAAGCTTGAAAAAAGAAACATCTTTCATTTTACAATAAGTATTAAAAAAAAGTAGCAGATACTAGCAGCTAAATAAATAATTTTATAAAAACATATACATATAGCCTTCAAAATAAAAACATATACATATAGCCTTCAAAATAAAAACATATACATATAGCCTTCAAAATACGTATAAGAAATAAAGGCAAAATTGAGCACAAATTTTTCCTTGTTGTCTTTTAAAAAAAGTTTCAAAAAAAATACAATTGCTTCCAAAAATTATACCCAAATCTGGTTTAAAACTTTTTACAACTTTTTTTCTTTATATACTTTATATTTTAACAATTATTTGATAAGTTAATGAAAACATTTGACGAATATACCAAAAACTTATTGTACACTTATGCTTTGTAAAAAACTACATTTTCTCACTTAATCGCCTGTTTTTTGTGCAAAAATTTTACTTGAAATAAATTTTTGTTGAGAATATATATTTTTTCAATTTATTTCAAATGTTTTTGAGGTCCTCAATATATCTAATTAAAAACGGTTTTAAAAAAAAATCAGTTTTTAGACATGGATTTTTTTAGTTTCGTCTACCTATTGTCCACCCACTATGCGCTGCCATCAGTTGTTTCGGTGGGTTCAAATCATTTTCTAAACATAAATAAAATTTGAAAATAAATTATGAAGTTTTTTTTAATTATGCCGAATATAGCAAAAAAAATATATATATATAAATATATATATATATATATATATATATATATATATATATATATATATATATATATATATATATATATATATATATATATATATATATATATATATATATATATATATATATATATATATATATATACAGTATTGTGAAAAAGTTAAGAACCACTAAATAAAAAAAAAAATTTTTTTCAAATAAATTTAATTAATTTTTATTCTATAGATAATAGAATAGTCTTTTTTTTTTCAAACATATTAAATATAGCATGAGAAAAAAGAAAATTTTTTTTTTTTTGAAAGTTAGTTAATAGAACCTATAAAAAATAAGGATTAAATATTATGTGTTAATTTTTTTAAATATTTTTTTTGTGAAAAAGTTATGAACCACAAAGAATTTTTTGTGCTAAATGCGGCGGAAACGTCTTTTTAAATTTATTTTTCCCTTTTTTTTTAAATATTCTTTTAATGACCTGAGTTATTACCAAAGAACCAATAAAAACATTTGAAAAAAATTAATTTTTTTAAATACTTTTAAAAAAAGTATTTAACTTCAAACAAAAAAAAATTCTTTCCTTTAGAAAAAATGAGCAGAAAAGCTATTACCTGTGAAGATCGTGTAAAAGTGGTGCATTTTCACCAGGAAGGTAAATCCGCTCGCGAAATTGGAAGAATAGTAAAGCGATCACATAGTTCGGTGCTAACAATCATCAAAAGATTCAAAGAGACGAAATCTTACGTTGATCGCCATCGTTCTGGAAGACCGCGTTTGACGACACCCAATGATGATCGCCTTTTAATCAGGTTGGCAAAGAAAAATCGAACCATGCCGTCGCATGAATTAAGAAGGGAATGGAAGCTTTCAAATGGACGTCAAGCCTCGGCATCACTTGTGCGTAGGAAACTATTAGCTAACAATATGTTATGGAAAAAAGCTGTTCTAAAACCGCGACTTACCAAACGACATATAAAAAAGCGAAAAGAATTTTGCCAAAGCGTCAAAGAATGGTCTAAACAAAAATGGAGGACAGTAATGTTCAGTGATGAGATGAATATCGAGGTTGATAACCGAAAAAACCGAATTATGATTCGCAGGCAGCCTTATATAATCACGATTGTATCGTTCAAAGAACAAAACAAGGTAGCGGGTCGGTTGGAATATGGTGCTGCATGACATATTATGGTCTCGGTATGTTTAAATTATTTGATGGTCGACTCAACTCTACTTAGTATGTCGATATTTTAAATAACAACATGTTACCGTCAATTGATGCACTTGAGCAGAGCGTTCCGTTCATTTTTCAGCAAGACAATGCACCATGTCACAGGGCTAAAATTGTCTCTGAATGGTTCGAAAGTAAAAATATTGAGCGTCTAACTTGGCCACCAAATAGCCCAGATCTAAATTGCATTGAAAATCTTTGGAGTTGGCTTCATAAAGAGATTGCCAAGAAAACACCAAGGAGCCTTGAGGAGTTGCGCAATATTTTACCAGCAATACTTGGAAATGTACCCCAACATATTTTAAAGAATTTAATAGACTCAATGCCAAATCGTATAAATGAGTGCTTAAAAATTCATGGTAGAATTACGCGGTATTAGGTGGTAAAAATTATCGTTTCTTATTCTGTGGTTCTTAACTTTTTCACAATTTTTTTAAAATAAAAATTACCTATAAAACTTTAAATACATTTTTTATATTTGTTTAAAAGTTTTTATCACACTTATTATTTTTTATTTTGTTTGTCTATTTTCTAAAATTTATTATTATTATTCTTTTTACCAGAAAAATATATTCGGTTAAAAAAAAATTTAAAAATAAAAATAAATTATGAATTGTTTTTTTTTGTGGTTCTTAACTTTTTCACAATACTGTATATATATATATATATATATATATATATATATATATATATATATATATATATATATATATATATATATATATATATATATATATATATATATATATATATATATATAATATATATATATGTAAATTATGTTAGTGTATTTTACAAATAGAGTGCTCAATGTTCTTAAAGAACAGAGCAATAATAAATTAGTAAAAAACACTTATCCAACTTTTATCTTCGACTTGTCAGGAACTCTTCCTGATGATCCAGCAATGGTGAAACTTCAAGTCGAAGATAAAAGTTAGATAAGTGTTTTTTACTAACTTATATATATATATATATATATATATATATATATATATATATATATATATATATATATATATATATATATATATATATATATATATATATATATATATATATATATATATATATATATATATAGCAAAAAAACTTCTGCTTGTTAAAAAAAAGTTTCAATGTTTATAAAGTTTTTTTTATTTTACACAATCGTTCAATATACACCCGGCTCAATTTATGCTAAAGATGTTTATAACTTAATGACGTTTGTAGCTAACGCTTTACAAATGGCAGAACTAAGAAGATGACGCAATTTTAGCAAACAGAAATTATCAAGAGAGGGGGCAAAACTAAAATCGAAGTTTCAAATTTTACACTTGGATGAGACAATATGTTTCGTATTTTTCAATCTTATCAATTTTTTTAAATGCAATAATATAAATACAAAAATTTAAAAACAGTTTAAGCAAAAAAGACTTGTAACTATTAGAAAAGTTTTCTTAAATTACACACGATCCTAAATAAAACGTTATATAAGCCGATTTTTACATTTGCATATAACATATTTGTTTATTGTTATATTAAGTTGTATTAGATGCTATGCAATCAAGCTGCGCTTATTTAGAGAACCCGCTTTGAAATTGTCGATTAATTGCAATCGGTATAAGAGCTTATAAAATGGTTTGTTTATTAATTACATCCATAAATTCGATAAACATCGGTGTCGTTCTGCGAGAGTTCAAATCCGCCCCTTAACACAATATATTTTCAATTTTTTTAATCTGGCATATATTTAAAGCAAAAAAATAAATATAGAAAAAAAGACTTTCAATGGTTTGAATAAATTATTAGTTTTTTGTAGCTACGGGCTTTTCTATTTTTTTTTGTACTTCCTGGAGTTGCAGGAGTCTTATCAAATTTTTTTTTATTAAGTTTATGACCATAACTTTTTTTCAAACCATCCGCCGCTTGTTAGGACTAATTACCCGAGCACATTAATAACAAAAATACCTCTATCGTGACATATGCGCAACAAACTTGATGTTTTAATGTATTCTGAAAATTCAAGCTTTTTTAAAAAATCACTCCTTTTCGTTTCTTATAGTGTATAATATCTCATGTTATAACTACACATGTTATGTATATAATATTTATAAAACTTCAAAAGTGTTTTATTTTGTATTTTAAAAAAATCAAAAAAGATTTAAAAAAGGTGCCAGTGGTAGTGGCATTCGAATCACGGCGCTTTGCTTCAAAAACTCTGCGAGTTAACCACTCAGCCACAAAGGCGCGTTGTCTGAAGAAAATTTTTAAACTATTTCAGAAACATTTGTTTCTGAAATAAAAACCTTTTGTACAAAAGACTTTACAAAATGGCTATAGATCAAATATTAAGGAGATGTTGCTGTAATGCAATTTTCAAGTGAAAATAAAACTGAAATATTTTTGATATATGATAAAACTTGATATATGTTTTAATATGTTTTAACAATAAAAAGTTTGAAGATATTTGCTTTTTAGATATTTCATACACTTTCGATTACATTTTCTCATTAAATGAGTGCTGCGACGTTTTCGCCATTATCTCGGTTGCAATGGCTTCCAAGGGTTCCGTCCCAAACACGCTCGAAGGAGCGCTCCTTCTATTATTAAGCTCAGCATTATTATAAAGAGATTAAACCCAATAAATTAAAAAACAGAACAGATGCGATTGAAGTTTTGTGTTTTAGTTTTATTCAAATAATTCTGACTAACAATGAAATTCGGCAAAACTTAGGAATGAGCTACATAAACACTTTCATAACAAAATATGTTATTTTTTAGTAAAAAGAACAATATTTTAAGAGCGCATAAATAAAATTGATTCTTTGAAAAATTAGTGTGGTACTGTTGCCTGCCCTAATTTAACTGCCTATTGTTTGTTCTTCAAATGGAGTCATCTATAAATAAACTTCCAATTTATGAAGATGTTTTGAAGAGTTGTTTTTATGAAAATTACAAACTCGCTTTGAAATTAAACAACAAGCCAGTAAAGAAATTTGTTAATGCAAATGTTCTGTTTCGATTACCTTTAAGTGTGAAAAAGAAAAGAAAATACTCATAAATAAACTAAAATTTTTATACTTTTAAAGAATGTATGGTATTGGTAAAATCGAAAGTGCTGACGTAAAAAAACAAAACAAAACAAAAAAAGACATGTTAAGATAGTACTTCACAACTTCAAATGTAAAGCACGGAAAAGTACAGCAACTTCAAGAACTGTATTGGTATGGCAGGAAGGACAAAACTTTAGTGGTTGAAAAACTTAAATCTAAACGGTTTTGAAGACACATAAAAGAGGAACATTACTCAATATTATAAGAGATAAGTCCCATGTACGTTGGTCATACTTCATCTCCTATTGGGTCTAATGAAAGCATAGCCAGTAACATTATTTCATACTTGAATGAAGCTCGGTTCTCATTTCAAGAACAAGACGTAATCAGATGGGATGGCACTGTGGAATGGAAAACTGGTGTTATTCACAAAATCTAAAAATATGTTAAAAGACCACTGCAACAGGGAAGTTTGTCTGAATTGTTAGACCAAGAAACAACAGGTCCAGAATCATTTAGTAGTCCGATCGGCATGCAGCTTGATAAGTGTGAAAAATCATCTGTAGTAAAATTTGTCAGTGTTTGTTGTAAAATTCCAGAAACTGATCGCAAAATTTTAAATAAAGATTAGCAGTTCTTGTTTGATATAACTTCTGCTGTTAAATCAAATAGCAAAGTCAAACTCAAGGTGGTTAACAACTGCAAATAGAAATTTACGATTGTGTGAAAGTACTGAAAATACAACGGTTGAATACAGAATCTTAGTTTTTCTTCTTTTAAAATCATATAAAAAAAATATATAAAAAATACAAAAAAAAAAAAAATATATATATCAAAAAAGTAAATACCTCACAAATAGAGAAAAACATTTATATTTGAAATGATAAAATCATCAATATTTATTTAAAGTGATAAAATCAAGTCTACTTAAATAGTCACCAACTATTTGTTAAACTTTTATATATATATATATATATATATATATATATATATATATATATATATATATATATATATATATATATATATATATATATATATATATATATATATATATATATATATTTATATATATATTTATATATATATACATATATATACATATACATATACATAGTGCTTGCTTCTGAGTCTCTAAATACTGCGCTACAGCTGCTAAATTAAAAAACGTTTAATCGACAGGTAAGGTGTTTAAGTTTTAACTTGCCAGTTATAGACTTTTTGACCTTTTGCAGATTTGCACTATGAAATTTGAAAAATGTGAACTGTAAAAAATGATTTGTACTATAAACTATAAAAAATGGTGTTATATTTAATTTCTGTCAGGCAGTTAAGATTGCCTAATTACTTCATTAATTGTTAACAGAATTAGAAAAAAGTGCACAAATACTTTTTGAAAGTACACCCACACTTTTTATATAAATATAAAAATAATGACATAACCGTTGCAGATAAAATATACAAATATTGCCAATGTATAAATAAATTTTTGAAATAAAATATTTACAAATAAAAATGCTATATATATATATATATATATATATATATATATATATATATATATATATATATATATATATATATACATATATAACGATTTAAAAATTTATTTAAATAATCATTATGAATAAATTTAGAAATAAAAAAGATTTATAACTCACATACTAAACATTAAAAAAAAACCTTTTAATGTATACATAAATTCTAGTATACATTATAAGAACTATATAATATCTAAATATAGTTTATATTTATATAATTAATTATTTTCGTGTTAGTGATAATTAAATACTTACACAATTCTGAAACATCTTTTTTTAAGGTCGTACAACCTCAGCTGTTCTTGCTGATGTTTCTTTGTTAATTGTTCAGTAACAATGCGGAATTGCGTACAAAATTTGCTGACTACTTCATTGATATCGTCAGTACAGTTTGCTAAAAAGTTATTTAATAAAGCCTAAAAACTAATAAAAATCATGTATGCTTAAAACACCTAAAAACCAAAAAATTTTTAATTACGTGCAACATTTTCAAATTTTTACGTTTTGCTAAAATTAAAAAAAAACAACAGATATAGCATAAAATGATTTTCAATTTCAGTCGACCAAAAATCAAGTAACCAAACACAATATAAATAATATCACTTAACAAATATAAAATGTCAGTGAGTAACCAAATACATAACAAGTAAAATTACAAAAAAATCTTAAATGTTAACATAAAAGTTATAATTAGATAATGATAAATACGAAACCTACGTTTGTTATGAATTTTATTATTTCTCCAGCATCTTATATAATCGATGCACAAACCGATAAATGCTATTATACTAATAAGAATACCAACGAAAATTAGCGATTTTTTGTATTGTGGTGATTTTTCAGTGAATAAATTTGACATATTGTCCTGTGAGTTTTCAGTTACAAGCACCTTATAGAAATAAAAATTATATACATTAAATATATATATATATGTGTGTATATATATATATATATATGTATATATATATATATATATATATATATATATATATATATATATATATATGTGTATATCTATATGTGTATATATATATATATATATATATATATATATATATATATATATATATATATACATCTATACATGTATATATATGTATATATGTGTATATATACATATATATTTATATGTATATATATATGTGTGTATATATTTATATATATATATATATATATATATATATGTATACATATGTGTATATATATATGTATTTATATGTGTGTTTATATATATACGTATATATATATTTGTGTGTTTATATATATATGTATATATACATATATATGTATACATATATGAGTGTATATATATATATATATATATATATATATATATATATATATATATATATATATATATATATATATATATATATATATATATATATATATATATATATATATTAGGGGTGGTCAGAAAAAAAAAATTTTAGAATTTGAAAAACTAAACCGTCTAGATTTGAAGCAAATATGTTTAAACTTACAAAAAAATTCAGCGCCATTAAACCACTTTTTCTCTGTCCTCAAAGCTTATGTTTAGAAAAAAAAGGACCCAAAAATGACCAAAAACGGATTACTTTAAGTTTCTTGAGGGCAAGGCTAGCATTAATATTTATGATAAATTTTTTTTTCAGCGTTAAGATAAATATCTGTATTTTTGATTAAAAAAGTATGGTTTTTATTCTTTCTTTTTAAAAAACTGTATAATTTACGTTTTAAATTGGCTAATCAAGTTAAATCTTTAGGAGAGCCTCTTTTTTTGTTTTTTTTTTTTAAATTAGAATACAGTTTGCCAAGTTTAATAAGACCTTTTAATAGTTAAGTGCAATTAACAACGTCAAACCCTGCTTTTATCCAGGGTTTCTTAACCCTAGCTAAAACACAGTTACAATCCAAATTTTCACATCTTTCAAAATTTTTACGAAGCGAGCACGTAACCAAACTGATTTTTTTGGTGGTTTTAGGCAGTATAGATTGCATGTATACTAGATGTTGTAGAATATCCATGCCTGTTGGAAGTTGAATACCTAAATGCTTTTTTTGTTCATTATAATTTATTGAGATAATTTAGATCACTCTCTCTCTCTTTCTCTTAAATATATAATATACATTAAAATGTTCAAGTTTCTTACAAACTAGTACCTGTAACTTTAAGTTTAGCTGCTTTAATAAACAATTTCTTTTTTTTTATTAGACCTTAACTTAAATTTGTTTTTATACATATTTATCGCAAAGTTTAGTATTTATCATTATCATTAATCTAAATAACCAAGAATATATTTTTAAATACTATTAAAGCCAAAAAATATACTTATTATATTATTTAAATATTTGCTATATTTTATATAGTTTTATTTCACTTGTTAAATGATATATACAACACATTTTATTATAATTTTTGTTTCATACCGCTACTTATAAAATTAAAAATATTGTAGTTAAGAACATATTCTTTCGTTTAGTAACGCTACTAAACGTACATAAAATGATTAATTCTATTTGAATTTTATTGTTGAAAAAGTTATAAAAACAACGCCGCACCACGTAATAAACGTTTTTTAGCCAATTTAAAAGGTAAATTATACTGTTTTTTAAAAAGAAAGAAAAAAACCATACTTTTTAAATCAAAAATACAGATATTTATCTAAACCCTGAAAAAAAATTTATCATAAATTTATGCTAGCCTTGCCCTCAAGACACTTAAAGTAATCCGTTTTTTGTCATTTTTGGGTCCTTTTTTTTCCAAATATGTGCTTTGAGGGCAAGAAAAGAGTGTTTAAATGGAGCTGAAATTTTTTGTGAGTAAGTTTAAATATATTTGCTTCAAATCTAGACTAAATTCTAAAATACTTTTTTCTGAACACCCCTAATATATATATATATATATATATATATATATATATATATATATATATATATATATATATATATATATATATATATATATATATACATATATATATATATATACATATATATATACATATAAATATATATATATATATATATTTATATATATATATATATATATATATATATATATATATCTATATTTATATGTATATATATATGTATATATATATATATATATATATATATATATATATATATATATATATATATATATATATATATATATATATATATATATATATATATATATATATACATATACATATATCTATATATATACAGGGCGGCCAGGGAATATTTGATTTCATTTTCCCTAACTTTTTCCTGACAAGAATGAAATTTCCCTGACTTACTGATACATGTATAACAAATCTAGCAATAAAAAGGCAACAAATAAAATAACACAACTTTTCATAAATAATAAAAGTTTTCTTAAAATCTGTTTACTTTAAATAAACACTTTAGAAAAAATAAAGTATGAAGTAAAAAAATAAAGCTGAAAAATCAAGTCTACACAAATGTTACTATGTTGCAATCAAAAATCCGCAAGACTAATTATCATATATGGAGGATGACAAACGAATAATTTCAGCATTAATAGTAATTTTCCTTTTTCCTTTCAACACCCTTTTCTAATCTGGCTTTTTTGGTTTTTAACTCTTTTATTAATTGTATGACACACCGCTTACACTGCTTACACATTTCCTTTGCTGTTCTTCTTTACTTTTTCTCTTGTCAGACAGAGCTTGTTGGTATCGGTCATACAATAAACAGACACTTTTCACCATTTTTGGTGTGATATGTACATTGCACAGTCCACCAACATCATGGATTGCATCATAAATTTGTCGCTTACCACTACAGATTCTGCTACAAGATTTTTTACTAAAATATTTGAGTTAACACTAAAACCTTGCTCTACTTGTGTATTGCCATGAGAAAAAATCATTGAAATTTTTGCTATTTCAAACAATGCTGAGTACTGCTTATCTTCACCAATTAATTTCTAGTAAAAGTCATCTAAACGCTGCTTAGTGAAATTAAAATTTTCAAAACTTTTCATTTTTAATGATGTCAAATTGCATAGACGAGGCATGACATCAGATGATATAACTCTTTGGGATATAGATAATCTTTATGATTATCTATATCCCAAAAGCGCACACATATATCCATTTGGTTTTGCTGTATTACTCCATTAAATGCCTCGTCAAACATTATGCACAAAAAATTACATCTCAAAATATTTTGCAGAAGAACATTATAAAAGTAGGGGGCAATACCATGAATTATGCTATAGGCAATCTTTGTCTTTCCAAGCTTGAACTGCTTAGCTATTTCACTGTCAGGAAACGTTTGTTGGAATGTTTTTCCTAAATTAATACAGGACCTATAACATTCATGGAGGGATACAACTCATAAAGCCCAGTTAACTTCTGCTTTTGTTACTTCATCTCGTATATCATAGCTATCAACTATTTTCTGAACACTTGCAGGACTTACATCACTCAATCCACATAAACTGTTTTGGAATAATACTGTTCTTTATTGATTTGTATCTTTTACAATACTGTTTGAAGCTAATTCTTGGGTTTGATGTTTACTAAATAAAGGATAGATTGGCAACTGGTTATTATACAAACTAACACTATTGACATGCTTTTTACTTCTTTCATGACTTTTTACTGCCTGAATGCCCATATTACTTAAATCAAATGTTTTTCAACAAATAGAACACATTGCCTGTCCAGGACTATTAAAAACTTCTTTTAACCTAAACCAATCAGCATAAAGTGAAAACAAAAATACTATGTCAGCGTAAAACTCAAAACAAAAACGCTATATTTATTTATAGAATTTGACTAATTGCTATAACAAAAAAAATGCTACAGTGATGATTTTAAAATAATTTTCTAACAAATAACATAATAAGAAAAAATGTAAATTTTGTTCATTCTCACACATTTAGTCATTTAGCCTTTTTGAAATAGATAAAAAAAAGCAACTGCAACAAATTGCTTTACTGTTTAATCTTGACATAATATTGAATACATATTTTTAAAAAGTAAAAACCGAAATGTAAAAAGAGTAATAAAAAACTTATACAAAAAGTATATTCATTTTGTATAAGTTATTATTTTAAATATTAATAGTTATTATTTTGATTTCAGTTTAAAATACTTTCATCATAAAATTATGAAGATTATTTATCAAAAAAACAACTGAAATAAGTGTACTCAATGGTTTGTATTGCATCAGAAAAAATTTTGCTTTCCAGTGTAGTTGCCATTTTAAAATAACAAATTTTTTTGTTATGTATTAAAATTCACAATAAAAATATTCAAAAGAAAATAAAAACTCTCAAAAATATTAACAGCAGTTACAACCAACAAAATTATTAGTTGATATATAGCATATAAAATATAAATTTTTAGTTTCTAATACGTAATATATATATATATATATATATATATATATATATATATATATATATATATATATATATATATATATATATATATATATATATATACATAAATATAGTTATCAAAATTCCCTGACTTTTCCATGACTTTTTAGAAAATTTAACATATTCCCTGTCTTTTTAGCATAGTTTAGAATTTCCTTAACTTTTCCAGGTTTTCGCACAAATTTTTATATACATATATGTATATACATATGTGTATATATATATATATATATATATATATATATATATATATATATATATATATATATATATATATATATATATGTATATATATATATATATAAATATATATATTTGTGCGGTTTCTTAAAATGTTTTTTTTTTCGGTATCAGTATAATTCTTCTTCTTTGTGTTAAACAAGTGTGTTATACTATGTGGTATGTGTGCTGGAGTTTCGTTTTGCTGGAAAATCTATTGCAATATAATTGCCTTGTTCATGGAATAAAATATTTCTAGAATGTGTTTTGAGTTTTCTGTGGATTTGTAGTACTCCAAATACTGTTGCTTTTAGTTATTAAAAGTTGATAAGATTTCTTTATTTGGATATAGCTATGATGTTTTAAGATTAAAAAAACAAACAATATATGTAGGACTGTTTGAAATTTGCACCATGTGCAAATTTGCACCACAATTGGATGGTGGAAATCATGCATCAAACCAATAGAAAAGCCCATGGACAGAAAAAGGTACAACAATAAAAGGTAGTAAATAAAGGTGTGAATGAATAAAGCTAATGATAAAGGTGTGAATGAATAAAGCTAATGATAAAGGTGTGAATGAATAAAGCTAAAGATAAAGGTGTGAATGAATAAAGCTAAAGATAAAGGTGTGAATGAATAAAGCTAAAGATAAAGGTGTGAATGAATAAAGCTAAAGATAAAGGTGTGAATGAATAAAGCTAAAGATAAAGGTGTGAATGAATAAAGCTAAAGATAAAGGTGTGAATGAATAAAGCTAAAGATAAAGGTGTGAATGAATAAAGCTAAAGATAAAGGTGTGGCGATAAAAAATAGAAACGACAATAAAGGCAAAGATAAGGATATTATCAAAATATTTTATCAAGACTGTTTCTTTAATAAATTTAAACTTTTATAATTTTTTATTTAAAAATTATTTTAATTATTTCTTCATTCTATGTAGTTTTATTTGCATTGATTTGAAATTCAGCCATTTGGAAATTTTTTATGGAAGCATAATAATAATAAGAAAGTTAAATTAAAAAAAATCTATTTTAATCTGAAATTTTTATTTAACCGTTTTCATTTATTTGAACCACAATTAAAGATAACAAATTTAAAAAAAAAAAAAAAAAAAAAAATACTGGTAATCTAGGTTGAAGAGCTTGTGCAAACTTCATTATTGTAGCACATTTATCATTGATAAAACTTTTAAAATCTGACAGCAATGCTGTGGTTGATCCTGACAATACAATACCATACCCTGTATTAGTTGAGTCAATAAAAGCCAGTTTAAGTTGCATTTTTTCAAACAGTTTATTATAATCCAATAATGAATAAATATCTATGTACACCATATTAACTTTATTAGCTTGCAAATCAACCATCATTGTATTAATGTCACTATAATTTCTTTCTGAACAAAAAAAACGTTAAAATTAATAACCAGTTTATATATAACAAAAAAAAACGTTAAAATTAATAACCAGTTTATATATGTACTTCTATGTTACTAGTCATCATAGATGATTTCATTTCACCTTTTTTTAATCAAAAATATAATTGATAAAATCTTAAAAACAAACTTGACAAAAAAATCAATTAAATATAATACGCAAACATTTTATTCAAGATTTACCAATATAAATAAAAACATTTTTTCAAAATGCCACATTATCAAAGTGTATTCTACAATGATTTAATTTCTTGTATCTAGAGAGCATTATCACTAAAGAGCATGCTGAAATAATTTAATAGAATTTAAAGTGAAAAAGAACTCAGTGTTATCTAAAAAACATTTATTTTTATATTACTAATACAAACAATTAATTGTGTGCTGTTGAACTTTTAATTAATATAGAAAAGTTTTATATCACTATTTTTTGGAAACTTTGAATGAATAAAAATAATAAAACAATCAGAGGTATTTGTAGTAATTGAAAAAGACTTAAAAAGACTAAAAAGAAATATATAGTGACTTTATATTTAAAACACATTTCTGTCATGTAGACTGGAACTGATAACAAAAGCACAAATTGAAAAGTTAATATCATCAAATAAAACAAAAGTAACAACAAGGGAAATGCCATCAAGTTTAAAACCCAGCAAAATTCTTGTTGATGAATAAGTTTCTAACATAGCTCAAAAAAACTGTTGAAAAAAATTTATAAGCAAAACATAAATATTATACAAAAGAAGCTTTTATTCTATATATTATTTACAGAAGAGATATTTGTTTGTCAAACATTAGTCTAAATCAGTCATCTTAACTTGACTTTTAACTTTCTAGTTTTCATTTTGATTTTCTATCTTTCCTCACCATACATTTTTTGTTGAAAAAAGGGTATTTTAAGTCTTTCAAGGGTATTTTAAGTATCAACTTATCAAGGTATTCTTAGACCCTTCTATCAGCGTTATATTTAAACCAATTAAAATAATTTAAAAATTTAATTTGCATAAAAGTTAACATTTCAGCACACATTTTATATATTTATATATATGTTATTATATAATAAAACTAATGTTATTCCATATTTTGCAACGTTGTAAGCCATTTTGTATTGCATCACATTAGTAAAAAAAGAATACTTAAAAATGTAAAAGAATCTTTGAACAAAATAAATAAAATCTAATAAACAAGTTAACTTTACCTAGTTTAGCATTTCTACGAATAGCAGTTTTGTACTCAAATGAGTTTTGTAAAGCAGCAACCTGTATAATGATCAAAATTTAAAAATTATGATTAGTTTAGGAATTTACTGATTTTTATCATCCTTGTTGTCACCTGATTTTTGTTTATAAATAGCAAGGTGAAAAGCAAAGATTAACAAATTTAAAAAGAAAATCTCTAATACTTATTTATTTAGCAATTTAAAACCCTGCAACTATTACAAAATATTCATTTTAGGAATTTACACATAAATAAAAATAACAGATTATTGTACACATAAATAAAAACATAGTTTTATCTGAAATAACACGCTTTAATAACAGATTATTCAAAATACTGTTTTATCTGAGATAACATGCTTTAATAACAAACTATTGCACACATATATAAAGTAATAGTTTTATCTGAAATATTATGCTTTAAAAACAGATTACTGTACACATAAATATAAATATAGTTTTATCATAAATATAGTTTGTAAACATAAATAAAAATATATAATATAAACTTTATTAAATATAAAAAAATATATATAACAATATAGTTTTATCTGAGATAACATGCTTTAATAAGAGATTATTGTACATATAAATAAAATAATAATTTTATCTCAAATAATATGCTTTAATAACATATTATTGCGCACACTTATACAAATACTTCTTTATCTGAGATAACATGCTTTAATAACAGATTACTGTACACATTAATAAAAATATTGCTTTATCTGAAATAACATGGTTAATAACAAATTATGCCAGCTAAATAAAAGTATGCTTTAAGCTTGATTATTTTCAAAATATTTAAAGAAAAACAAATCTAAATTTTAACAACCAACAATAACAAAAAAATTTCAAAATAAATATACCTCTGTGTCATACATAATAAAATCAGGAGGTAACGTTATAGAAGTAATGTTAGTTACAATAAATCCAATTATAATACTGTTTAATGTTAAACCAATAATAAACCATATAATTGAAATTAATTTTGCAATAAAAGATCGAGGAGTCAAATCTCCATACCTATTTAAAAAAGCGGTTTATCATATATTTTTCACCGAATTTTTTTTTACTCTTTTTTAACTAAGTAAATCTTTGTTCAATAAATAAAGAAGCGATTACTTCTAGAAAAAAATCTACTTATTATTTAAAAGGTCAATACTGAAATCTGCAACTAAGCTCAGTATTAGGCTTGTAACAACCTATTATCTAAAGATACCGCATAGCCTATTATCAAAGATATTAAAATGATCTAAAACATTTAATATTGTACAATCAAGCTCCCACTCATCCCACTCCTATGCATTAAACTCTGAGACCAAATGTCTTAAATTAAAATTTTTAACTTAAACTTGAAAACATATTTGTGGTGATCCCAAAAATATTAAACTATTAACAACATGGATTTAGTCAACTATTTTGTTAAACCCTTCTCATAAGCATGATAGCAGCATGCATCCCTCCCGAAATTATTGTTATTAAGTACACTAATCGTGAAATAAAGCAGTCATTTAAACTTTTTTAACAACTGTATTTTTTTTTGGGATTCATAACCAGAAAAAGTGATTAAAAAAGGGTAAGCATCTTTTTTATTTAATTGTATTAAATAAACACAAAAATAATGCTTTGTTTTCCATAACTGTACCTATCTGATGTGTATCATCTATCTTTTGCAACTAATGATAAACTCACATGAAACATGCTGATTCTGTTAAAATGTAAACTGTTAACTAACTTAGTGACTGTATAAACTACTATCTTTAATATTTAAAAATATTTTCATCTTTTTTTATTTGAATTTAAGTAAGTTTTCAAAAACTAATAAAAGAAAGTCCTTAAAATTTTTTTTTGGCTTTGTTACATGGTACTTATTTATCAAAAAAACAAAAACTTATTTATCAAAAAAACAAACATTTTTAGTGAATATCTAAAACCTTTGTCTTAAAAACAAACAGCATTCGTTAAATAATATTCTACACTGTAGGCTTGTAGAGTTATAATAATATGTTTAGTAGGCTGTAGATCCTACAGCCTATTAAACATACTACTAAGATTGAATTAAACATATGTAATAAGGTTGCTCAGCCTACTAAACATATATATATATATATATATATATATATATATATATATATATATATATATATATATATATGTATATATATATATATATATATATATATATATATATATATATACATATATATATATATATACATATATATAATATATATATATATATATATATATATATACATATATATATATACATATATATATATATATATATATATATATATATATATATATATATATATATATATATATATATATATATATATATATGTATATATATATATATATAATACATATATATATAATACATATATATATAATACATATATATATATATATATAATACATATATATATAAACATATATAATAAGGCTGCTTTTAATCATACAAAGAGCCCATGAGATGCATAGTGGTATAAGTCACTTTTTTCAATATTTTGAGTTATTGCCACCAATGGTTAGCATTTTGTTTATTCTATTACATGGCAGAGTGGTATAAGTCTAATGATATCGATGATGATGCTGGAACTGTTTTTTGTTATGCTCCTCACTAAACAGCTGATTTTGTTCACAGTCATAGTGATATTAGTCAGATTTCTCAAAACTAGATATGAGTGACTTATACCACTATGCATCTCAGAGGCTCAATTATAACTCTATGTTAAAAAAATTTATTTAGTTTAAATTTAATATTTTTTAACAAGCCTCTAAAAGTTCTTAGAAATAAATAATTATGGTAACTTTATTTTTATGAATTATTTGAAAATAAACAAAAAATTATGAAAAACAGACAAGCATACCCAATTGTTGTCATAGTAACAAATGAAAACCAAAAACCAATTATAGGTCCTTTCCAAGCATTTCCAATAATAAATTGTTCTGGATTAATAAACTGATCCTTAAAAGACATTTTGTATCAGTAAAACACAGTAAGAAATAAAATAAGTTAAAAAAAAAAATTAATATTTAAATAGATGCAATAATATGTAATAAAAATGTTTTCTTATAAAAAAGGTAGAACCAAAAATAAAATTTGCTTTTGTCATTGGAAACATGCTTTAAACAAAAGCTTTTTTTTTCTTTTTTTTTTAAATATTTTTCCTTTATTTAAAATATTCCTCTAATCAAGGCTGCAGTCAAATTTTTTCTTATGAATTACTAGGAAAATAAATGAGGCAATAAAAAAAAGCTAGAAAATGAGAAAGCTGTAAAAAATGCAATTCAAGAAAACAACTCAAATGCACAAAAATTTAAGTTTGTATGCATAAAAAACTAAAGTATGAAAAGGTTGTCCTGTATTGAAGTACAATAACTGTAAAAAATTGTTACAGTATCTGCTTCACTACAAAGTGGTATTGTTTAACAAGATTCATGTTACAGAGTTTCTATGATAGTGATACGTAATATTATGTTGAAAATGGAAATAAAATTGCAAATAAACAAAAAAAAACACAAAAAAAAAAACAAAAAAAAAGTAGCCTCCTCATAATGACCAACATAACTGACCAAATAATAGTAGTAAATAAAAACCTCCTCATAATGACCAACGTAACTGACCAAATAATAAACAGTAAATAAAATAATAAAAATGATAAAACCAAATAATAAACCATAATAAACAGCTTCATGATTATTTAGTTAGTAGAGACTAATGATAATAATAATAATAATAATAATAATAATAATAATAATAATAATAATAATAATAATAATATAATAATAATAATAATAGTAATAATAGACCAAAGATGAGACATAGAATAAAGATAAGACATAGAATAAAGATTGAAATAATTTAAAGAATTAGTATAACGGTCGCAACAATAAAAAACTGCTAATAATAATAATAAATATCTTTAAAATTTTTACAATATATAGAAAAAAGTAAAAATTAGAAATAATTATAGTTTAAACACGTTCTTACAGTAAACCAAACTAATATTCCAAAGAGTGAAGCAATCAAACAGGTGATCAACAAAAATGACCATACACTAAGGACATTTAAAATCATTTTCAAAAAAATCACATCAGCATTACTCTCATCACGTTGCACAGCTGCAATTCCTGGTGATTGTATTAAAAGCATAAAGGAGGTGTTTGTTGCAACTTCATAACCATTTCTTCCATATATTGGAAAACTTATATCAATATCATTGCTAATGGATAATTTTAAATCAAACTCTGAATTTTTAACAGGATTACCTCCAAACTTTGTTCTATCAAAGTAAAGTTTAGAAAGTTTACTTGAGTAGCCATTACAAATACCACATGACTGAACAACCATGTCTTTAAGTAAATTCACAAAATCACCAGAAGGTTTGTTTACATCAAGAAATACAAATGGATCCTTGATAAAAGAGTTAGCAAATAAAACTTCTTTGCATTTGCATGTTCCTATGAAAATAAATAATTTGTTTTTTGAAAACGCTTTACAAAGAACATTTAGCTATAAAACATTTAGTTAAAAATCACAAAAATAAACAATTTGAAGAAAATATTTTTATAATTTTTATGATTTATTTATTTCCTTCGAAATGATATTCTAATTTTTTTTATATACAACATAACTAATAAATGGGCATCTGCAAGTGTTAATCATTTAACGAAGCTCTTGACAGATACAGTAGACAAAATAATGGCACAAGCACGTTTTTAAATAAATAATAAATGGCACAAGCACATTTTTAAATAAATAATAAATGGCACAAGCACATTTTTAAATAAATAATAAATGGCACAAGCACATTTTTAAATAAATAATAAATGGCACAAGCACATTTTTAATTTTTTTAATTTTTTAACTCATTATTATACTCATATTTTTTAAAAACTGTAAAAAACTTAAATGTTCATCAAGGAAACTTATATGTACATCAAAGTATGCTACTATTATGAATATTTTCATATGTATTTGTGCATGATTTTACCAAAGGATTATTGTTTTAAAAGATATTAAAAGCACACAGATGTTATATTGAAAGCAAAATAACTATTGGCTCAAAAATTTTATTTAAAATTTTATTTAAAAAAAAAATTTTATTTAAAAAAAAAAAATTTTATTTAAAATTTTATTTAAAAAAAAAAAAAAAATTATTTAAAATTTTTGAATTGTTTTGTGGAAAAAACTAAAATTTTGGTAAGTTTATGCCTAAAATTATATTTACATATGTAAGACATAATATATTTACATATAAGGTATTAATTAATAGAATAAAATTGATTAATTTACAGCAACACAAGTGCTGTAAAACAAGATTGGACAATTTCTCAACCAAACTTAGTTGCAGATTTGGTAAATAATGGTAAGGCCTATAGAGAAGTTATTAAGCAGACATTTTTTATGCAGAAATTCCTTTTCAAACAGTTGGCAACATTATAAAAAATTTGAATAGAACTGCAACTGATATTGCAAAACAAGAAAATGAATAAAAAAGTAAAACGAACAAATAGATTTAATAAAATAAAACAAAAATAATTAATTAAAAGCGAAGTAACAACTTAAAAGAAAAGAAGTTTGAAAAATGTTCGAAATAATAACAAAAAGAAAAACTTAAAACTTAAAAGAAAAATAATTCACTACAAATTTTCTACGCTTTTCTGTATCCGCCAAGAGTAACAAATATAATTTATCTTATTTTGTAGAAGTTTTTGTATTTGCCTTTTCATTATGTAATTTTTGTTTTCGTTTTGTAGTTTTTGTGCTTGCCTTTTCATTTGCGTAAAGTTTGTTATTATTTGTGCTGTTGTTGCTAATGATTTTTATCGTTGTTATTAATTGAGTGTTTTTATTTTTTTTTGTCTTTTTATTTAACTCATTATAGCTTAATTATTATTTTTTTATAATTAGTTTAATTTACACTTGCTTTCATTTATTAATATTACTGTTGAATTTTTTTGTTTGTTTGTTTATTTTATTTAGGTGTCACACCAATGATTAGTTTTTAACTATATGAGTGATACCTAACCTAATTTTGTAAAATTATAAAAATTTGTAATTTTCAACTTTTGGTTAAATAAATGGATATAATATAAAAAAAAACAAACATTTTTTGATATACAATTTGCTTGCAACTTTTTTCAGTCAGTATATTAAGGGAACACTTTATTATTTGTGCTAAAAACATTGACAATTTTTAAACTTGTTTTTCAAATGTTTTTGCTAAACTTAACTGTCTTTATCAATCCACAGGAATATAAAAGAAAACTAATTGCTACTTATTTGTAAAAAAAAAAAAAATTTTAATAAGTTTTTCACTTAAAAAAATAAAAAGTCATTAATACTTATATTTAAATATAAAATATTTGGTTGTTTTCACAACCCTTATTGAAATAGTCTGTATTTTTGTTGGAATGTTTATGTAGTGCATTTAAACCCAATAGTTTATTTCCTGATGAACTATTGTTATTGACGATGCTCCAAAACCTTGTGGGCTAGTGAATTGTTAACTTACTGAACTTTCCAATGAAATTTTCAGAAGCCTATTTAAAACTTTTTTTTTTAATTTTTAAAAACATTTTTTTCAAACAGTGCAATCGTTATGTTCATTATCTCTGGTAATTTATATTATCGTTTGAAATTGGGCAATATAAAAGAAACAATTTTAGACATGCATCAAATGCTGTAATACATTTATAAAAGAAAACATGTCATGCTTTTATTTAATTTATTTCGTCATTATAAAATTTAATATTATAAAGTTTAATATTAATAAATAATATACTTTACAAAAAAATAACAATTTTTTTTCTTATTTTCTTATTATATAAGTATTGAGAAAAAACAAGTATAGTAAAAATATTTTTAAAAGCGAGAAGACGCTAAAACAAATACACGTAACAAAAAAAAATAGCAAAATTTCTCATAGTTCAAGAGTACATAGCGAATTAGTTTCTTAATTATACGGACTGATAAAAATTGTGATTAAATTGTATATCAAAGCTTTCAATGGTTGTAAAATTTTTATAAAAGATAATTTTTTTTCTTCAACTTCTATTAAATTTGGTAGCTAAAAACAACAATCACTTTAAAAAAAAGAATACAAAAGTTGTATAAAAATTTTATATAAAATTTTTTTTTTAAGTTTTTTTTTTTAAAATATTAAATTTTCTAGTTTATTTAATTAAAACTTGATATTTCATTACAATTTTATTTCCTTTTTTTTAGGATTGTTTTTTTTTTCTTAGTAGATAAGTTTAGATTTTTGCTGAAACGCTTTGTAAGTTAAAAGATGTGAACTGCCGTTGTCAGTGTGTTTAAAAAAATTAATTTAAAAACATGGACGAACAAGGCGTGTGTTCCTACACCCTTCTTGGGAAGGGTTAGTCAATGACTGTTTGAAATAAAAAATTGCTAGTTTGACCTCAAAAAATGAATTCCAGTCGGTCAAGGATGAAGAGTTAATAAAAACATAAAACATGAAAAATAAGGTTTTATGAAATATAATGCAGTTATTAAATATAAAATGTTACTAAATGTGGCCATTAGTAAATTTATGATAAGTGCAAATATGAGATTTTGCAGGAGAAGAGTTTGATATTTTGATTTTTTGCTATAAATCAGGTAATAATAAAAAATAAATTATTTTTTATAAAAATAAATTAATTTTTTTTATAACTATAGCAATCATAGTTTGATAAAATGAAATATCTAACGAAATATAACAAAACTGCATACTTATTTCAAAATGAACAATTTTGCATTTATCATAAATTGGCCAATGGCCACAGATATTATGTGATAATATGAAAACTAAGGTTTTATAAAATATAAAAATAAATTATATGAAAAATATGAATCTTAAATAACCAGGATGTATTTTGAAAAAACATATTCTAAAATTTCGTAAAGAACAAAATGCGTGCTGAGTAAGTATCTTACTTGTTAAAGAATAATACTAGAGTTAGATACGCAAGATAGCAAACTTTAGCTGCATAAATATAAAAGTTTCAGTTTTAGTCGAAGGTTTGGCTTAGGCTTAAAAAAATTCTTGGCTTCAATAATTACCTAATCATAATAATTTTTCTTATACTTAACTTATTTCAACTAATATTACTATTACGAATTATTTGATCATAACAATTTGTTGCAAATAAATGTATAATAAAATAAATCAGTAAAATGCACAATAAAAAAAATAAAAAAACCTTACTAGCTTGGTACTCATAGGCAGGACTGTTACCAGCAGAAGTAAAACCAGCAATACTAAAATTGTATATAGCATAGTTTAAAAGATTTGTTTGCTTATGATAACGTGTGAATGGATCAAATACTATTGTATATTTTATTCTTTCTCCAAAAATTTCCTCTCCAGATCTATAACTCATGTAGTAGGTAAGACGATAACCAAGCAAAATTCCATTAACTTTCTCAGCTGGGATCGAATCCCACAAAATGGACCACCAATCAGATGATTGCATGTCATTTACCTGAATATTTGGAACTGGAGCAGATGGAGCTGAATCAAGACAATTTAATATTTAATGTCTTAATTTCTTATTATTTTTTTTACTTATTATATGTTTTTATAAATAATATCTTACCATCTTCTAAAGTTTTGCACATAGAGTAAATTGATGGACCAGCACCAAATAAGTTATAACTGTAAACATCCACATAATACAGAGTAAACGGTTTTAATGCTTTTAAGATGAATGCATTAAAACCATATTGTGCATCCACCTCTTTTAATGGATCACTTGACAAATAAACTCTGTATCTAATTTTGTACCCAAGTATTTTACCATTCCTATATTGTTCTAAAGTATCTGTCCATTCAATATATATCTCAGTTGAGCTCAACGCCTTCGTTGAAACATTTGCAGGGGGCCTTTCAGGGCCTTAAAGAAAAAAGAAAAAACATGTAAAAAAAAAAACGCAACACAAGAATAAAAAAATCTAAAACTATTAGTGGTATTTTAAAGATGTATTAAATTTAAAAAAAAACATTTTGTAAAAAATTGATAAGTTAAAAATTAGCTATTTTCTTATTCCATCGCATAAAATTTTTTATTTAGTTTAATCTTGTCTTTTAAAATTGCTTTTTTAATTGCTTGTTTTATTAAAAAAATAGTGTTTTGATTTTTCTTTTTTTTGAAATAATAATAAGTGCTTTTTTTTTTTTAATAAAAATGACAATAATATTAATAAAGGTATGGGTATGTAAAATTGACACTTTTTATTTCTTATAACTGTATTAGTAATTAATGTATTAGTATATCAGTTGAAATTTTTTTATTTAAATGCCTTATTATTAAAAATGGTAACAAAACAGTAATTAGTGCGCGATGCAATTTTCATGCTTGCGTGGAAAATCCTAACTTGCTTCTTAAATTGAATGTAAAAACTGTTTAATGTGAAAGAACTGTGATTAGAACTTTGAATAAGTATTTGAAACCTAATACAATGAATATTTTGAACTTTGAATAAGTATTTGAAACATTAATACAATAAGTAGCCTGGAAGTGGCAAAACCTTAAACACTTACAAAACACTAACAACAAATATTTTGGCAAAAATTGCATTTCTAAGAGATTTGGCACTAAAATGCAAAACTAGCAGATAAAAGATTCAGACTATTTAGAAAAAAATCAATCAAAAGAATCAAGTCTGTCAAGATGCATAAAGCCACAGATTGTAATACTGAAGAAGACTTAGTGACAAGAAGTGGTGCAGAAAAATTATACAAAATATTGTTAAAAAAAAAGTATAATTATGAATAATTAAACTTATGTGAAATAAAACGATACAAAGACATCACTTTTATATTTGAGTCTGCAGGAAAAAGGTAAAGGCTAAACTTAAAACAATAAAGCTAAAGAAATTACTCAAAAAAGTTATGGTTTGGCAAGTCATATGTCAATGTGGATTGAAAACTCAAAGTTTCATCACTAATTTCAATATAAATAGTGAAATTTACTAAACGAGTGCCTAGCTTTTTGTCATTACTATAAGTTAAAATTAAACTTCTACAATGCCAACAATATTGATTTCATACCTAACACATACAACCCAAAAAATTGTCCTGAACTTTGTCCCATTGAGCAATATTGATCAATTATTAAAGCCAAGTTATGTAAAAAGTTTGTAAAAAATTATGCAAGCATTCAATAAAAAAAAAATCAACTTTGTAGCTCATTTGTCAGTTTTACTTAACCTAAATTTTAATAGTCATAACATTAGCAATCAAAGTAGTTTTAAAAAAATACAGAAAAAATCTCTTCAATTTGAATTTTATGGGGAAAAATAAAAGTTCAAACCAGAGAGATTTTCAAATATTAGAAAGTTGACTTTTTTCAAATCTCCTGCTCAAAGTGACAAATAGAAATAAAACAAACAATAAATGATTCTGAAGTTAAATACAACCTTTATTTCAAAAAAGTCAGTAATTAATGATAGTATTTTATGAGCTTGTAAATCTATGTCAATAAAATATTTTATGACCATAAGAGCCATAATGTCAATTATATCCAAAGTTAGAATATATTCCTGTGTACAGTGTGATACATCGTTCAAACTTGGTTTTGTGCATCATCAGAAACATAACTCTTCATTAAATTCCTCTTCAGTTTTGATAGCTTCAAGATCAAAAACTTCTGCAGTGATGAACTCATTTGATGATTGGTTGGCAATACAAGTATAGAAACCTGTCTGTCTGTTAACTATTGGATGTGATCTTAAAATGCATTTAATTCTACTTTAAACAATTTAAGATCATCTTTTCAGTATTCTTTTCCATCCTTCTTAATATCTTCTTAATATAATAGTTTAAAATTGACAGAGTATTTTTTTCCATCATATCTAAGCAATAAAAAAGGATTGCTTTTATCGTTTATTGGCTATTTAAATTCAGAGCTTCTAAATGATATTCCTAACCTCTTGAACAATTTACAAGGACTTGGTCTGGAATAGAATTCTATGCTTTTATTACCATAAACATAGCAGTTTCAATTGAAAACTTGACTCTTTTTTATAAAAAAGTAACAATTTCACTTATTTGGTAGTAAGAGTTAGAAAAGGGCTGGAAAGAAAAGGCTTGAAAGACGACTTGAAAAACTGTAAATCGTATGAGTAAGGAAAACATAATGATTGGAGAAAAAAAGTAGATGAATAACATTTTTTAGAGCATTAAGAAACAGATAGAAGGATGCATCTTTGCTTTGAATACCTTGACTAAAGCAGATAACTTTTAAAAAAGAGAACCTTACAATATTGAGATAGAGTTTCAGTCTTTAAACCTAACGCAAGACCAACTACATTTTTAACAGATTTTTGGACCTCGAAAACAACAGTATTCAATACAGGGACAAATAAGAAATTTATGGTTGAGAACTGGTGAGTTCGAGTAAAGAAATGGTGAACACAATAAGAGAAAAAACCACATAACAAAAACCATTATAAGAATATTGATAAATAGCAACACTCTTACTTAACAGTATTGCAATATATAAATAAATATAGCCATAAATAAATGATTTTGTTTAGATTAAAACTTACAAACTGCTGCTAAGCTGTCACAAAAGAGATCAGATGCATCCCCACCATCTAATGCATGATAGAATATGAAATATGAGAATGCAAAATACCTTTCTGTGACAACAGTAAGCTGTAGAACGACAGGATGTGTATTGAGTGTCAAGTCAGCCGTAGAACGACAGGATGTGTATTGAGTGTCAAGTCAGCTGTAGAACAAAAGGATGTGTATTGAATGTCAAGTCAGCTGTAGAACGACAGGATGTCCATTGAGTGTCAAGTAGTAAGTTATTAGACACAAAATGAGAAATAAGAAATTTTTAATTATAGACCTTTTAAGAAGACTGTTTTAAAAAAAAGGAATCGTAGATGCTAAGTTCCAGCAGGCAGGAAGATAAGATTCAATTAGGCACTTATTAAATAGTATTAAAAATAATATTTGAGAACAGTAGTTCAACAGAGAAGTTATTCAAGTATAAAATTTGATGTCAGTTTTTAGGCTGAATCCACAGAAATAATAATACCGTAAAAATCAGAAAAAAAGTATTATATTTTGTATAATGTTAAGCAAACCAACTGATACAAATTTAAAAAATCAAGAGGCTTTTTCTAATGCTTAAGGCAAGCTACTGTTATATTTCATATCAAAGTTTATATAAGTCTGTGTAATCTGTACTTATCTGCTGTTTGCAATAATAAACAATCTTATTATAAATCAGATTAATATTCCTGTTTATTTATAACCCATAAATAATACTTAAATGTTATATCGTTTCCCAATATTTTTTTAAAATCATAAAAGATTATTTTTTGTAGATGTTAGATAATAAATTATATTAATTCTATTTATTCTACCCTGTTTTGTAAATGATTGTCTAAACAGGCAGTTAATATTTTTAGAATTTCAAGATAAGTTAATTCTAAATATTGGTGAGATTTTTTTAATGTTGTTTGATGTTATAAGCCTTCCCAAGAAATGCGTACAGTTTTTTGTCTAGTATGTCCAAACATGAGTATTTTATTTTAGACAACTTGGTCACGGCTGTTTTGCAAGTTTTTTTATATTAAGTTTTGCGGAAAAAAGTTTTAAAAACAAAGAAAGCAAAATTAATAAAATAGAAAAATAAAATAAATTTAAATAGAAAAAAAGAAAAAAAAGTTAATAATTTAAATAATTAGTGTACTGTTTTTATTTTTATTTCTGTAGAGAGGTTGTTGTTTTCAGCCATAAAATTGGATAAGGCAAACAACAACAACAAAAAAAACAGTTTTAAGTCGATATTAAAAAGAATGATTTTTCTATACTTTTATTTTATTTTTTTAAAAAAAAGTAAGCAAAAATATAAATTGTTATCTGTTTGTAAAATATATTTGTATAAATTTAATGTAACAAGTATATATTGTCCCTATGTGAAAACATTTATGTAATCCATGCGTATAACACTTTATGAATAACTTTTTTATGTATATAATTATATTTATTTATTCAAAAGTATACACACTTTTAGCTTATTTGGAAAAGGCGTTTATTTCATATATGGAATATCTGTGGTTCAAAACCGATCACTGTCTCTTTAACTGTTTTTAAACACCGCTGGTTATATATTTGCTTTAAAATCTTTTCTTTTTTGTATGTAAAAAATCTTTTTGTTGTATGTTTATAAATGATACACATCTCTTTAAATTCAGATTTCTTATACCATTTAAGCATTTCAGCGTATTTTTTAAGTAAGGCGCACACAAATAAATACATAGTTTTTAAACTTCAATTAGGCCATGTCATTTGCACAGTTTTTCACATAATAAGCTAAACACATGTATACGTTACAATAAAGAAATATAATTATATAACTAAAGAGTTATACATAAAAGTGAAATATGCATGCATTACATAGACGTTTTCATATAGGGACAGTATATTATATTTTCGCTTTTCTCTTTAAAAAGAAAACAAATAAAATATTGGAAAATCATACTTTTTAATGTCAACTTAAAACGTTTTTTTTTATTTTTATTTGCTTTGCTTTATTTAATTTTGTGGCTGAAAATAACAATCACTCTTAAAAAATAAAAACAAAAACAGCACACAAATTGTTTAAACTATTATTATTATATTTTTTACTTAAATTTATTTTAATTTCCTATTTTGTTAGTTTTGCTTTCTTTGTTTTTGAAACTTAGTTTTTTCTGCAACGCCTAATATAAAAAAATTTGTATGCGGCCATGACCAAGTTGTCTAAAATAAAATACTCATGCTGGACATACAAGATGAAAAACTGCATGCGTTTCCTGGGAAGGCTTGTATTGTTATGCCTGTTTACATTGATTAAAAACTGATGTGATTCTGGATCTATAAATCTATAATAAATTTTACTAATCCTATATAAAATATTATTTTCTTGAATTGTTACAGTACATCATATTTGTTCAACAGTTATGTACTTTAACTGATGCATGTTAACTTCAAACCATTTTAGTTTCTTATCTACACAGATTGAGACACTGCCTCCATGACCAAATGTTTTAAGATTGCTTGTAGCATAGTAATACATGATGTCTTTGCTCTTTTAAAATTTACCAATTTAAGTTATTTCATTTTTTTAATTTTAGATTTACACTATAAAGTATTTTTGTGCTTTAGAAAAAGAAAAAGATGACCTACATCCTTTATGAAGCATCAGTTTTGGGTAACTAATGGAGAAAGAAGGAACTCGCCATATTGAAAGCTAGGCCCATTTATTAAGCATTATAAGAGGGGAAGCAAGGGTGCCAGAATATTTAGCAACATTAACAATTATTATTTAACATTTGACCAAATCTATTTTTTCTAGATGGAGTTAAATATTTTTTGTAAATTTTTTATAATGTTTTATTGTTTATCAGTAAGTAAAGTGTTGTTGAATATACGGTGTCCATTTTTGGTTTTATGTTATTTTTGTTAAATTGTAAATAAATTTTGTTGGAAAAATATACTTTTTAATATAATATAACCTTTTTTGTTTGCATTTATATTTTTTTTAATTGTCAATAAATCTTCATTTAAAATTTTTTTTTTTAAAACATGTAAAATAATTTGAAATAGCAAAGATAAATGTTTTAAATTAGATTCTTGAGTATTTTCATTTTGAAGGATACATTGAATTATTTCTTTTACTTTGTTTGCAACCTGCTTTTTATTATACTCTCTTTTTTTCATTTAAAAATAATAAAAAAAGTACTGAAAACTGCAATTCATAATAAAACATTCACAAAAAAACATCACATTGCTAACACAATGTGATGTTTTTTTGTGAATGTTTTATTATGACAGCATTTAAAGCCACTATGATGCTAACATTACTTGTTTAAGATGTAATTGTGAAAGAGCATCATCGTTATGTTTATTAGGTCTATGAATGCTTAAAGAGAAGGAGGTCTTTAAAGCAAAATGTTCTCTTTTTCTATTGTTACACTTGTTTAATAGCTTTGCACTTTAATTGTTGCATGTTAACTTTAACTAATTTTAGCTTGTTATTTACACATATTGCAATAAGCCATTGGATGTTGCCCAAAATAAATTTTTTAGCAGTAATTTAATGTTTTTCTGTGAATATTTTATATTATAAAGTAAAATAACAAATAAAAATAATTTTACTTGCTCCAGATGTCTGAAGTATAAATACTCTGCTTGGTAAGCCATTTCCATTTGATGATGCCGTCAACAAATAGGCATTATATACGTGAAAAGGAGCAAGGTCAAACAAAATTACACTTTGATTTCCAGAAGGTACACCTTTCCATTCCCAAATTGAGCTTGAATTAGTTACATCTTTATAATAAAGGTATAGCCATACTTCATTGTTATTGCAGCTGTCTCGTGACCATGATATCAAAACATTAAATTTTTTATACAATGATACACTAATATTATATGGTGGTGGACAAGGAACTAAAATATTAGTAGTATAGATTATACTCATTTTATTATACTATTTTATCGAATAATATAATTAAAACACACACAAACACATACACATAGATGCAACCAAGTGTTGTGCCCCAACAATAAAAATAAAAAATTTTTTTTTTTTTTTTTGGTTGCCTGCTCCATTAATCTCTGGATATTAGAGCCTTTATTATAAAACATCAAAAAAAGTTATTTGCTTTATTGTATTTCCTAACATTCTTAAAGCAATGTTTGATGTTATCAAGTGATTTGTAATGATAAACTGTCTTAATAAATAAGTAAAAATTACTTAGAAAAATGCCACTTCATAAAGTTTGTTTCAGAAAAACTTATGTTGTTTACTCTATCTGATTGAATAGATTTTATATAATGATAATAGATAAAATATTTTCAGTTTGTAGTAATAAGCATTAAGATAAGATTACTAAGATATAACAAACTTTTTAAAACTAAAACTACTTAATTAAAAATGTTTAAAGGTCACCCAGCCTTCAAAATAACACATACTTTGATATCTAACAATTAAGTAGGCGCCTTTCAACATATATTAGAATTTTCAGTATACATTAGTTAAGTAAAAGTTTATGCTTATTTCTTTATCTCTTTTTATTTAATTTAGTTTCAGATAATTTCTTTACAAATTACATTTCTGTTTTCATACATCACAACTATCTTACCATCATTTGAAGAATACTGTGTACTTGTTACTAAAATATTCATTAGTTTCTGAGTTGAATTGATTACATCAAGGTAATCAACAATTTGACCATACAAATATTCAAATCGTAATGTATAATTTACAAACACACTACCCATCCTAAAAAACATTTAAAAACTGTCAAAAAAACCCTATTTAAGGATAAAGTTTTAAAATAAAAAACACTACCCATCCTAAAAAACTTATTAAAATAATAAAACAACTTTAACAAATGTGGTTTACTTGACTTTAACAACTCAAGTAAACCAGACAAGATAACTTGAGTCAAGTAAACCACACAAGAAGACGCGAGTCAAGTAAATAGTTGACTTAATAAACAAATAAAAATTTTTGTTTTTATCTTTTTTATCATTATTAACAGTACTCTTATTTTTAATTACTCATTTATTCATGTGTCAAAAAAAATTGATAAATTAAAAATTAAAATGTTAAAAACATTAAAAACATTATAATAATTAAATAAAGTTAAATAAAAATTACATACGCAAGTTTGTTAACAAAAATATCAGTTAACCCTTTTAAACCTTGCTGATCAAAAAGAGCTCGAACCTAAAACAAAATATATACAAAAATATTGTAAAACAAATTATTTGAAACTTTATTTGAAAAAAAATTTAAAGATATTTAAAGCCTAAGGTATAACAAGACTGCTAAATAAAAACATACAGAATTCATGAAGTAGATTGTAAAATTTTGAGACTCATATGACATGACACTATACATTTTCCACGTCCATTTTTCTAAAGTTCTTTGTACCAAGTTTACTTCAACAGCTAAGTAATTGAATTATATATTAGAACTGAAAAAATAAAAAACTAGAAACAAAATTTTCAATGAATTTTTTGACATTTAAATATGCTTTCCTTTCCATAACATTTAAAAATAGCAAATAACAAATGTAATTAATATGTTTTTAAGTATAGTTATATTTTAATGTACCTATACAAGGAGTCATTAAACAATCTCTAGTTATTGTAAAGTTTCCACTGCATTCTTTACCATTTACTGCTGGTACTGGATTGTTACAACGCCGTACTCTCTTAGAAGTCCCATTGCCACATGGTCTATCACAAATAGACCATTCAGTCCATTCTGAGAACCCACCATCAACTAAGACAAAATTTAAAAAATCATTTTTCGATTTTTATAATTTTTTCACAGTGTATAAAATTATTTATGCTTTTTACTTGGACAAGGAAAAGCACCACATTCAGGGCGTATATCTATCTGTGGTCCATAACATGGTGTTCCTCCTCCAAATTGTGGTGGATTATTGCATGCTCTTGTTCGAATAAACACACCATAGCCACAAGATGCATTACAACTTGCGTAAGGTCCCCAGTCTGACCATCCACCATTAACTAAAATTTAACATCAAAGTTATATATAACATCATTTTACTTTGTATTTTCTATTTTTTTCATTTGGATATTACTATTATATTACTTATGATACACTAGTTTCATGTATCATTGTATTTTCTTATTCTTAAACATTTTCTTTTTATATGGCGACTTTGGGTATTACTGGTGGTTGTACCTAAAAGCCGGCCTGGCCGAACCCTGTTCAACCCTAAAACCTAAAACCCAGCCAGGATAAAAAAAGTTTTTTTTTTTAATATAAAAAAACAAACTAATGTAGCTCTTATACCAAGTTTACAAGTAATAAAAATATTTGTTACTTGAAATTTTTTTTTTACAAAATAAACAAAGTTTTAAACAACATAAACCCGTAACATAGCATTTATTTGTTCAAATGCATTGGCTACATGAAAATGTCGTGTGAGAAGACTGATACAGTGCACAGGCATTATTACACCAACAATTGCACTGATTGAATTGTGACCATTTTAAACAAGCACCTTGGGTTTTAACTCAAAACTTTTTGCATTGTCGTCATCACTCTTAACATCAGGAACCAACTGACATTACAGTCTCAAATTTGTGGTTGCTTTCTTCCTAGCCATTGTTTGAAGACATGCTTGTTTTTTTTTCTGTTTTTGTTTGTTGCTGCATTAAGATTATAAACTTCTTCTCAGAGGTTACACAAAGTATGGGTTAGTGTGATTGGTAGGCTCCATTTGGTCTCTGTTGTACTCTAAACAAATTTCTTTATTTTATTGCTTTCAGTATTTCCGGGGTAATACAATTAATATGATTTTGTAAGTTTTATATAAAACACAACTTTATATAAAACCACCTACATATTGGTTTCAGTAATTCTCTCATCGCTTCCTAGATAATGCAACAAAAAAATTTTATAATATAGACATTATTATAATATAGACACTCTAAAGAATTTTTTTTACTAACTACTTCCTTTTACATAATATTTTAAAAAATTCTAAAAACCAAAAATTTACAGTTTTTAAATATTATTTGAAAATCTGTAAATTTTTAACCAATAAAAAAGTAAAAAAATGTATTTTTTTTTTGAAAAAACAAAGACTTTTAGCAAAATAATGAAAAATCGGCTTAAAGGTTGGGCCGGGCAGGGTTTTAGGCAGAGTCATTACTGGTTTAATTTTATTAACCCAAAAGTTAAAGAAAACATTGTTTATTATAAATTCCATTGTTCTTTAAACTCAACATTATAGACAATATAACTATCGATGCATTCTTAATATAATATTTTATATACCATCTAGAATGACAGAGCTTGAATTAGGACAGAACTAGATTTCCATTTTAGTGTGTTTAATTTTGATATTTAGAGAGTGCTAATACAGTTCCAAATGAATACAAAGGCAAGATCTATTGCATTTACAAAAACAAACCATGTATATATATATATATATATATATATATACATATATACATGGTTTCGATATATATATATTTATATATAAAGTAGTAAAAAACATCTAACACACTTTTACTAATTTATTATTGCTCTGTTCTTTAGGAACATTGAGCACTCTATTTGTAAAATACACTAACATAGTTTACATATATATATATATATATATATATATATATATATATATATATATATATATATATATATATATATATATATATATATATATATATATATATATATATATATATATATATATATATATATATATATATATATATATATTTATATATATTTATATATTAGGGGGAGTCAAAAAAAGTAAATTTTGAGAACAAAAAAAACCATACCCCCTAAATTTAGGGCATATATATAAAAAATGAGCATCAAAAAGTTTGAGTGCTGTCAGATCACTTTTGACCCCCCCCCCTCAACCATTAGTATAGAACCTCTTGAGGGAGGGGTTAAATGTTTTTATTTTTAATTTTTTTTTTTACTTACTATATAAAGGACTATATTTTAGTTTTAAACTGTATGGTTTTTTTATTACCCCTCAAAAATTTATGTTTCGGGGTATTGAAAATCAGGAAAATTGGTAATTTTATGCATTTTCTTGTGTTATGTCTATTGTTGTATATTTATATTTTGGTACAACTTCTGAAAATTTAAAATTTTACATTTTTCTAATAATTTTAGATTAGTACATAAAATAAACATATTAGAAATGAGTGCAACTCAACTAAGGTCAATGAAAAAGGAAATTTTTATTATAAAAGAGGCAAAATCAGCTATATCAGGTAGAAACATTTTTGTTAATACTGGAATTAATAATGAATCTTTTTTGGAACTATTAATGAGACCTTTTTCGAATGGTTCATTGATAATTTAAAATCTTTTTATTTAGATATACAGCTTCCAACAGGCTTGGATATTCTTCAACACTTAATATATGACCAGCAATGTTGATCTGCATCAATATCAAATATAATTGCTTGTGCCCTTAAAAAATTTTTTTGAAGATGCTCAGATAGTTGCTGTGAATGTATTTTGTCTAAAATCAAGAGATCCTGGATTAAAGCTGTATTTTATGTGTGAAAACTTTTTAATTTGCACAAGTCTTATTACAACTTGAAAAAAAATGCAAAACGAGGAACTAATGGCGATTTGGCTAAAAAAAAACAAGTTTGAGATTGAAATAAAAAAACTTTTTTGGGCTAGTAATTCTAATCTCAAAAACATGATCAGTAAAGATAAAAAAAGACTGCCACAGCCTGTGATATATCGCCAAATGTTTTAGAGAAGGTAACAAATGCTATTCTATATCAATAAGGTGATGACCTTAAAGAAGTTAAAAGCAGTCAGTCTACCGCATATAGAAAATAAAAAAAGAAAATGAAAACATATCAACCATTACAAAACAAGATCTTAAAGCAGCCATTGATGCATCTTCGTATCCATGTATAATTCATTTCGACGGCAAGACATTGTTTGAACTAAACAAAGGAAAAATATTAAAGAGGGATAGAATGGCTGTTTTAGTTAACATTAATGGAGAATCTTAACTACCTGGAGTACCTCCGCTGGCATCATCCACCAGTGATGATCAATTTTTTGGTATAATAGATTTAATTAAAGAATATCAACTTACATCAAAAACTAGAGGAATATGCTTCGATACAACATCATCCTGGGACGAATAAAGGGTAAATCAAGTAAAATTTCAAAGAATAAGTTAAATGATGGGCTTGGTGTGATGCAGAAAAAGATAAAGAGATAAACATTATTAATGTAAGTCGAATGTATTTTTATCTTTTATAATATTTTGAATAGACATTTTTATCTTCTAGTTTATTCTTTTCAATAAAAATAAATAGCGTCTTTTTTAATATGTATAAGTGGTTGCCCCCTCGTCTATACTTCGGAATAGAATAGAGGGGTTCTTTTGTGTTTATAAACACAAGGCTTATTTATTAAATTAGGGTTATTATATTGTTTAGTTAGTTAGAGTTAATATATATATATATATACATATACAACCCTCAAAATTAGAAAAAATTAGGTCGGCAATAACTTGCCAACCTCAATCTTTTTGAGGTCAGCATCAGGTCGGCAAAAATTATTTGATACAAAAGTCAAACCATAAAAAAATACTTTCAGGTCGGCAGTTAGGTCGGCATTGCCGAATGCCAACCCTAATTCCGAGGGTTGCATATATATATATATATATATATATATATATATATATATATATATATATATATATATATATATATATATATATATATATATATATATATATATATATATATATTTATATATATGTATATATAACCCCTCCCCCTCCAAAATTACTAATTTTCCTGATTTTCAATACCCCAGAACATAAATTTTTGAGGGTAATAAAAAAACCATACAGTTTTAAACTAAAATATAGTCCTTTATATAGTAAGTAAAAAAAATAATTAAAAAAATATATACTTAACCCCTCCCTCAAGAGGTCTCAAAATGACCACTTTTTGGTGATTTTTTCCCTAAACTAATAGTTTGAGGGGGGGGGGGGGGTCAAAAGTGATCTGACAGCACTCAAACTTTTTGAGGAAAACTTAGTAAATTATTTTTTATTAATTTATTGCTCTGTTCTTTTAAGTATATTGAGCATTCTATTTTGTAGAATACATTTAAAATTATTTGTATAAAAATTGTTTGGAGTTAATAAGACAAAAAAACAAAACAATATAATTGCATAATTTTATATGAGACAAAAACAATTTTTGTATTAAAGGTAAAGAACTGTATCATTTTCATTTTTAGCTTCTGTTGTTTTTGGCTAATATGACAGGCCATCAGCAGAACATTGGATAGTTATAGGAACTATGCATAATTGTTTTACCCTAAGTATATATTAAAATCTTTTTTGTTTCTATATTTTAAAAGAAATATATTTTGCAAAAATATGAAAAGTATGCATGCTCTCTAAGAAACAAAATTAGATAAAAGTTTAAAAACAGTAACAACAACAACAAAAACAACAACAACAACAACAAAAACAACAACAGCAACAACAACAATAATAAAATAGTAATAACTATTATAAAAACAAATGTTTTAAATAGGGCTGGGCAAATTAACACGCTTTTATCATGTTAACGCATTAATTAATGCCATCAATTAGTTTTTGCATGTTTACGTACTTTTTTTGCGACTAAAAATAAATAAACAAATTTGATGAAGAGTTGTGTTAAAAGTGAAGAGAAAGATTTTAAAATGGATAAAATGTACAAGATGCATCATCGCAAGAAAAGTACATGAATTGTATGAAAAGGAGATGGCTATAAAGGCAATGGCATTCCAATGTGCACAAACTTTTGCCCTCACTGGAGACTACTGGACATCACTGGGTAACCATAATTATATCGGAGTTACTGTGCATTACATTGATGAACAATGGAAACTGCATTCACATACTCTGATAGTAATGAAGAAACAAAAAAGACATTTTGCTGAAATATGCGCAGAACATTTTCTTCATGTTGCTCAGCAGTGGGACATTTTAAATGTCACCACACTTAGAACAGATAGTGCAGCAAGTGTTGCAGAATTAGGGAAAAAAAAATTTGAGTCACTTATACCAGGATTCCTACCAGATGGAATTCGACTCTGGACATAGTAAAAAGTGTTTGCAGAAACAAACAGCTACTGAGCAATTTCTTTACCACACGCAATACAAAGATTGTTATGCCAACATCAGCTATGATTGCTAAGATTGCTATGCCAACATCATCAAATGGACAAATTTTAAAGTTAGGAAAAGCTACTGGAGCCCTGCAGGTATATCTTACCTATTTATTTTTCACCGACTGGTTTGATTGCAAGTGAGAAAAAATTAACTTGCTGGTATGTGTGTAAGTATATTTATGAAAACATTTTTTGTGTGTAAGTGAATGCAAAACATTTGAGTGTAATGGGTTTGATTTTTTGCAGGTATGTGACTAAACTTCTGGTTGGAGGAAATTATGCTTCATGCTCTGTATTTTTGCCAACTTTTTGCCATCTCTCTTGAGTGATGGAGAGCTCAGATAGTGACCCTGCTTATGAGGTCAAATTCAAGTCTTTATTCAGAACAGACCAGGAGACACGCAAGAAAAATTCCAACAATGCATATCTAAAAATTGCAACCGCATTAGATCTGAGATTTAAAGACACTAATTTACTCTATGAACGGACAGTTATTGCAAATGAACCTGTGGAAGCGTCAACATCAAAGAGAAAGTTTGATTTAATGGTTACTTTATCAGAGTCCGATTCTAAACACAAAGAAGACTTGATTGAGAATGGTGTACGCCAATACAGAGTAGAGCCCACTATCAGTACAGAGGCCTTACCATTACAGTGGTAGTCTAAACATGCCGGTTCACATGGCAGACTGGCTTCAATGTCACAGAAGTAATTGGCAACATCTGAAACATCTGTACCTTGTGAACCAGGTTGTTTTATTTTACTGGTCATATACAGGTTGTTTTCTTTTGCTGGTCATATTGTACAAAAGAAGAGAGTTTATCATCTGAAAATGTGAATGACCTTGTTTGACTTAGCAACTGGCTTGGTGCAGATGAGTAAGTAAATGTAAAGTTGGAGGAATGAATAAAACTTTTTAAAGTTTTGGCAAAGTTATTGCACTTTTTTTAATACAGCAGAACTATGAATAAATAAATAAACACAATATACTACTTGTGATTTCATTATTGAATTTTTCTGTGATTAATTGCAATTAATTGCAAAATTTTATGCGATTAATCGCGGTTAAAATATTCTAGTTGCGCAACAGTAGTTTTGAACTTTAAGGAAAATAAAAAAAAAGTGAAAAATGCTTTTTTTCCTAAATAGTGGCTTGAACAAAAGGTTTATTAAAATAAACTACTTTTTTAACTTTTTAAATTTGTCAAAAATTCAAAGGATTGAAAAAAACTCTAGTACTAGTTTAATTTTATCAAACCAAAAGGTAAAGATAACATTATTTTACGATTACATTTTGTACATCATCTAGAATGACAGAGCTTGGAATTGGGCAGGACTAGAATTCCATTTTAGTGGGTTTAATTTTGATATTTAGAGAACATTAATACAGTTCCAAATGTATACAAAGACAAGATCTATTGCATTTACAAAATTAAACCATGTATGTATGCATAAAAGTTGTAAACTAGTAACAACAACAACAACAACAACAACAACAACAACAACAACAACAACAACAACAACAACAACAGTAACAGCAACAGAAACAACAACAGCAACAACAAAAGCAACAACAACAATAACAACAACAGCAAAAACAGCAACAACAACAAAAAAAAGAATAATAACTATTAAAAAAACAAATGTTGAAGGAAAAAAAGAAGAAGCAAAAAATGCTTATAATCCTAAATAGTGGCTTGAACAAAAGGTTTTTTAAAATAAACCATTTTTTTTAGCTTTTTCAATTTATCAAAATTTCAAAGGGAAAATTAAGAGATTTTTGCAACAAGTAGAAGTGTTATAGGGAGCAAGAATAATAAATACAATGCTTAAGCTAATATAATTTTTTTTTATTAAAAAGTTTCATTAAAAACTATAAAAATACTTTTTATTAACTTATTTCAAGTTTTTATATTAAAAACAAAAGCAAAAATTTGATAATAATATATACCTGGACACACCGGAACATCACATCGTTTTTTTTGAAAAGAAGCACCAGTGCAATTTCCATTGCATATTCTGGTCCTGATCATCACACTTGATTCTCCGCATGTTTCAGAACAAAAACTCCATTCTAACCATGCACTAAACCCAACATCTCCTTAAAAAAAATAAAAAACTTATTTTAAAGTTGGTATGATGACATTATATAAAAAACTATTAAAAAAATACGAAAAACAAATTAATAGTATTTTTTTATTTGTTAGGTCAGGAACATCAACTATTTACAACTGTAAAAAAATTCTATAAATGAGTCACTTACACCAATAAGTCACTTAATTCTACTCAAAACAATAAACTGTTAACCTTAGTTAGATTTAGGTAAAGTACATTGGTATACTTGTTACAAATCAAAAAAATGGAAAAATAGAATAAAAAAATAAATATTGTTACTACCTTTACTAATACAATAGCACAATCTATGCATTTTTTGCTGAATAAAATCACTGTCACTCTTGCAAGGAAAATAAGTTGGTAAATTTACATAGCCTAAGCATGTTCCATCAACACTGTTGAAACTAGGATCTCGACTAGTGCTATACAAACTCAAAGTAGATGTATTTGAACATATAATAGGTGGGGAAGCATCCAAAAAAATGGAGGTGTCATTATAAAATTTTGGAAAACTATTTGAACAAAGTAATTGTCTTGCTTCACAAATAGAATTACAATCAGTAATACCTGATTGGCCCAAAACAAAACCTTTAAAATAAATAACATAAAATATAAAATAAAAACAACATTAACAAAAGCATAGCGAGATAGAGTAAAATTTATAACAAACAACATACTTGAACATTTTTGAAGTTGACAGGTTTCATTATCTAAGTTACTTCCAATACAAGGAGCTCTATCTATGGCTATAATACATTGACGATTTCTTATTCTTATTCCATAATTGCAAGACTGACTGCATTCACTCCATATCGACCATACAGACCAATTAGCATTCACTTTGAAAATAGTGAATTTGACTTTATTCATTAAATTATATTATATATGTATCATTGTCAAAAAGGCTCCCCATCCCTATGACTTATAAAATTAGTTTTTAAAATATATTAAAAAAAAAAGATTTTGGCTTGTTAAACTGTTAAACTTTGTAACTATTTATTTGGTTGCTAACCAAGTACAGCAGTAGTTTCTAAAATGATTTTTTTCATTTTTTTTTTTTTCATTGCTAACCAAGTACAGCAGTAGCTTCCAAAATAACTTTTTTTAGAAGAAACAACAAGAAAAAAATAATAATAATAAAGAAAAAACCAAAATTATTATAAAACCATTGTTATACTGTGTTGAAGAAAATTGAAATCATAATTAAGAGCGACTTTCTGTAAGAATCAGCCAAAAACACCAAATTTTTCAAGTGATTTTTTTCAAAATTGCTAATTTTGTTAATATGTTGTTGCTATTCATACTAGAAGCTTAATTCCAAAATTTTGTCATAAAATAATAATTGGTTCTCTTGTTATTAGATGTCAAAGTTTGACTAAATTTTTAGAAATATTGACCAAAAAGTGTCAAGGGCATTTTTAAACTTTTAAAAAAAAGCTAAGTAAATACTTTACAACAAATATTTTAATTGATTATTGTTTATTGACTAGTTCAGACCAAAAATTAATAAAATTGATAATGAACATTTTTTTCCTTGTCTAAATATCATGCTACAAAATACGCGACAAATGATTCTTTTTGTCATTTTTAATCTTTGTTTTTATTCAAAGCCAGGATTATCCCATAATTTTTGTTTGTTATTATAAATCTTTATCTAGTTAAGTATAAAAAAACCTATGGGTAAGTAAAGGCTTAGCCTCAAAATCCAACTTAAAAACAAAATTTCAATCTTTTGACGCATTGATTGTGACATGATAATGGTTAAAGCCCTGGGTTTACAAAATTTGTATAAGACAAATGTATAAGACATATTTTTAATAATTACCAGATAAAAAAAAAATAGTTTTGGGGTATACTTGTGAATGGAACAATCAACTCAATTGTTGGTTCAACTGAAAGGTTGTAGTAAAGTACGGTCATCGAGCGCTGATCCGACGTGCATAGTGGAGCTTCCGAATGAACGTGTGCGTGAGTGTCAGCGTAGTCATTAGCTTATTGATCTCCATAACCACATCCAGTGGGATAGCTTAATGTCCGTTTTGTCGTTGTTGTGTACATTGGAAAAAGTCAGGGCTCACCAGCCACAAAGAATAAATTTGTTTGTTTATGCGATACAATGATCGCAAAAAGTGACCAACGGAGCCAAGTGACCAAGAATCGCCAGAAAGTCATGTAGTTTTCTTGGAACTCATAGGAGTAGTAGTTACTTATATTTAAAATTTTAGGACCAGCTAAAGTAACATTCTGATTTTTTGCTACGCTTACCACATCGTTTTTGACGCCATAACCATATTTCACTGCTTTTGCAACATGTTCTGCCATTACTATGTCATTGCCAGCATCTACGAAACTTCTTAGTATTGTTTTAGGGGATGCACTTTCCCTATCGCATTGGTCTTTTCCACAGCAAGGCTCATTAAAGTCGTTCCATAGAAGTATAAAAATCTTATTTTCGCAGAGCTTGCACATAGATTTAACTAAATAGCTAGCATGATAACAGTTACCATTATTCAATTTTGCAAAAACTTTTACTATTTCTGGCTCATCTAGGCAAAACTGATTTAGAACTGATTTAGCAATAGAAATAACAGAGGAAACACATTGATCGTAGCAATATAAAATTGTTAGATAAATATGCTTTTTGAGAATGTTATTTTTTTTGGTAAAAAAAAACCAACTATATGCATACTTATGCCTTCCATCCCAAGTAGTCCTTCTGACTCTCTTTAAACTTCATGGGAAATATTTTTTGTGAATAGTCTTTCAACCAAAATGCTGTTTTGTCATCTAGTTGATTATATGCATCATTCTTTGCCTTTTTCTTTTGTGCATCTCCTAAGAGGTGTTTCATATACTCTGTGATGCTGCCTGTTGATACTTTAATGACATACAATACATCATCACCAACATCTTTTTTATTTGGTTAACTTTATCTAAAACTACAAACAACTCATTGAGTTCAGAGCATACAAAATCATTTAAAATGCTAGATGATTGCAATTTAATCTTTTTTCAGAATTAGAAAGGGCAAACCGAGTTGAATATGTTGCAATTTCATTTTCCAAATAGCTGCAATGAAGTTTATATTTAGTTTTTAAATAGCTTTTTGATCTTTCAAGTTTCTCAACAGTTGATATTTTATTGAACATATTTGCAAACTGTTCAAGTGTTGCAAATGTAATTATCCCAGCAGCAGCCATGTCATTTAAACCAGTCAGGCATTTTCTATGAGAAGGTTTAATTCCATTTAGTATCCCCAACAAACTTGAGTTGGATAGAGGCTCGTATTTCTTAGCAACTTTCCCTACATAAAGCAATGGTATGACAGTTTTTGGCTGTTAAAATGGCACTAGCTACAGTTTCAACATCACCACTGTCATTTTTTGTCACTGTCACTTTATTTTGAAAATATCATAAGAAATGTCTTCTAACAATCCACTTAAAAAGATGAAATCTAAAAAATGCTCACATTTTGGTATTGAAAGTCTGCTTCTTGTAAATAAATTCTTTTGGAGTAATACAAAACCTTTTTGTGAGACTTTCCATTTTCTGGCAAGTCCTATTTTATATTTTGTGCATTTAAATGTGTTGCATAAAAATTGCTTTGTGTATTTATTATCATCAATAAATGCCAAAATTACAAGTTGATTCGCTGCATCACTATTTTTATACATTTCCACAAGTTTTTCAATTTCATCTGAAGTTTCTGTTTGGTATTTTTATTACCTTAAAAACTTCTATTGGCCAAGTGCCATGGACTCTACAAATTTGTTTTTGAAGGTTTCTTCCATATATTTATATTTCTTTTGTATTTGTTGCTTTGTAGATTCATTAAAAAACTCAAGTTTTCTTTTAAACTAGAATTTAATTCGACTGGTCTCAAGACAAGATGTGATATTTTCTCTGATTTCACTTGAAGTATTAATTTCTTCTTGATTTTGTAAAAACTCATCTGGTATAAAATCAATATCAGTAGTTGTTGATGAAGATTCGTGTTCAAGTTTTATTTTTGCTTCTTTTTTCCTTGTCTCAGAATAGTGCAATTTTTGATGACGACTTGATATAATTGGATCGATTGGAAAGTATGAATTATAATTAGAAGTGTCATAGACATTAGCCCAGGTTGCCCTAATGTTGCTTTCTTCCATGTTTGTATTTTGTGATTAGGGTGCATACATTTTTTTCCTTGTTTCCATCCTATTCCTAATGTGTAGCGATGATATGCACATATTTTCTCTGTATTGTTAAAATTTTTGATTGAACAAATTTTAATTGAGATTTTTTGTTCCAATCACCAGCTAGCTCATAACTCTTTAAGACCTTAAAATAATTTCATTATCTTACAACCTTTATTTTGATTCAAAAACTAATAATAAAAACTAATTATTAGGATTTACAAGCTACAGTTACAAATCTATTTAATCATGAGTTTTTACAAAAATAGAATAATATTAGTTTACCTTTAGGTTTGTAAGATGTAGTTGTATATTTGAGTGAGTTGGCTTGTTTCAAACATTTTGTCTACATTGGGAGTAGGCTGCATGTAAGGTCCACAATTATTCTATTCAATGCAACAATATGTGTCGAAAGAAATATTTTTTGCAGACATTTCATCAAAATGTCTGCAAAAAATATTAAAAAGTAAAAAATCTTAACCAATTATGAATACACAAAAGAGATTTATTATAATCTAAAATAACCATATTTAAAATCATACTCAGGAAACATATTTGGAGTAAAAATTATACTCAAAAAATATGATAGTAACAAGTAAACATATTTCATTCAAGCGCTTTTAAGTATAGAAGCACCAAGGAAACATCTATACTATTTATGTTATTTTTTCTGAACTATTACAATACCCCATAAGTATAAGTATATTAGTATATTACGATACTCCATAAGTATTTTTTATAAATACAAGTTTTTTTAAATTGAATTTTACAGCGAACGCAGGGCTATGACCATATTACCTATGTTATTTTTGAGTTCAATTTTGTGGCAAAGCCTTTACTTCCCCCATAGGTGTTTTTATACTTTTAGGTACTTTATTAGATAAAGATTTATAATGACAAAAAAAAGTATGGGATGTTTGTGGCTTTAAATGAAAATGAAGATCACAAGTGACAAAAATTTTTTTTTGCCTATTTTGAAGCATGATATTTAGTCAAGGAAAAAAGTTTACTTTACCAACTTTATTAATTATTTGTCTCAATCAGCCAATAAGCAATATTCAAGTGAAATACTCATTGTAAATTATTTACTTTGTTGTTTTTTCAAGTTTAAAAATGCATTCGACACCATTTGGTCAATATTTTAAAAAATTTAGTCAAACTTTGACATCTAATATCTAGAGAACCAATTATAATTTTTTGAAAAAACTTGGAATTGACCTTCTAGTATGAATAGCAAAAAATTAGCAATTTTGAAGAGAGTCACTATTGAGCTCTATCTGATTCTTACAGAAAGTCGCTCTTAAAGAAGAAATAAATGCATAAAAATTAAGAACTTAAAAAGAGATAACTGTGTGAAAAAAAGACAAAAAAAAAAAAGACTGATTGTTTAAAAACCCAACAATTATAAGATATTAAACAAAATAATTTTCATATTTTTTATAATGGTTGTATTTGGTATATATGTTATTTTTAACAACCATTGTTAGCATTTTTTATTATTATTATTTTAGCCATTATGCTTCATATTGCTTCATATGTATTAAAATATAAGGAAACCCATAATGTAAGAAAACTTTTTTTAGTACTGTAAAGTAATAGTAAAGAAATAAAAATGAATATATAAATACAACAAACTTTAAAGTTATCTTTTTTTACTACTATTTATGTTAACCTATTTAAACTTTTTTCATTATAAATTCCTTATTTATAAAACCTTTTATTATAAAATCCGAGTTGATTCTTATTCAAATATTGTGACAGTTAATGTAACAACTTGTTCAGCATTAAAAAGAACTTGTAGTGTTGTTTTACTTTTTATGTGAAAACAAACAAATAAAAATAAAAACATAGAAAAAAATACTTACTTAATTGCATCGAACTTGCAACAATAGAAATCTGTTTCCCACAGCCAATTTTATTACAAGCTGCTACACTAATATTGTGAGTGCTTGCCACATCAAGATTAGTAAAGTTAAACTCAAGTATCAAGCCATTAATTTGTTTAAAGCAATAGTTTGTCCCAACTGTGTTGTTTTTGTACAGTTGTTTCCTGCAAATCTCATAACTAGTAATAGTTCCATGACTATTTTCTTTAGAAACCGGTAACCATTTTACTGTTATTGTTATATAACTGTCTGTGCTATTAAATATGATGGGGGGAGCATCAGGTACTAAAAAAAATTTATAAAAATACATTTTAAAGTGAGATAAAAGCTTTAGTTAAGAAAAAAAACAATTAAAATTGTTGTTGTTTACTTAAGTTGTAATTTTTCAACTGTTGCTGTATACTTATGTTGTAATCAATCAACTTTATCCATTAAATTTTAACTGTTCATACTAATGAAATTTAAATCGTTGCAGTATACTTAGGTTATGATCTTTAAATAAAAAGATCAACTTTCAATAGAATTTCAAATTCTGATTAAAACCATAACTAAAAAATTTTTACTTTTTTATTGTGGTTAAATTTTTGAATATATTTTAAATAGTTAAACAAATTTTAAATCTTTTAAAATTTAAATTTAGGAATTTAAATTCTAACAAACTTGAAATAAAATAAAAAGTATAACGATATTAGATATAATTCACCATCAGCTATATTCAAGTAAAAGTACTTTTTAAAAAAATTTAGGTACTAATTTAATGATGAAAATTTTTCAAAAACTAATTAATAAAAACTAATTGCTCAAAATTAAATAGATTTGTAAATGTAACTTGCAAATCCTAATAATTAGTTTTTATTAATTAGTTTTTGAAATTTTTTTCTTATATCTTGTACAATTTAAATATATTTTTAATTTCATTCATTTTAGAAATGTTATGATGGAACAGTCCTATTAATCAAACTTTGGTTTGTATATTCTCTCAAGGTCTTTTTGTTAAAATACTCCCAAAGGTTTTAAAAGTTTCTATTTTGTGTCTCTAGAGCCTATTCTGATGTTAATCTAATTGGTTGGTATGACCTTTCAATCACACACACATTTACAAAATGTTTTTTTGTGTATTTGTGTGCATACCTAAATAAAATTAATTGTTTCAAAAAATCTGTCTAAATTCGGTTCTATTATTTATTTCTTTATTTTGTTATTTTTGCTGTACAAATTAGTTTAAAAGAAATGCTGTAAAAATGACTCTATCTAATGTATTTTGTTGGTTCTATGTAAATAGCTTTATTGGTTTATTACTGTTGTTAATTTATATAATTTATGTACTTTACACAAAGCTAGAATAAAAGAAATAAAAAAAAAAAAAAGACACAAGCAAAAAAAGAAAAAACTTTCTTACTGTCTTCATCAGTAAATGCACAACTTTGGTTGCTGTAAGGTCCTGTTCCATTTTCATTAGAAGCAGCAACTTTACAACAAAGCTGTTCATACTTGTTCAAGCTTGTTAAAAACACTGTTGTGTTATCAGTTTGGTTAATTATCAACATACTAGCTTTACTTCGATTGCATATTAAAGTATAAATAACCTGCTTCAAATTAATATTAGCACAACTTGAGTTAAGCTTACTCCATGAAACATTCATCGAAGTTGATGAAAGATTATGCATTTGTAGAAGTGTAGGTTCACAATTTGGTACATCAGAGTATGTTTGGATAGTAACACTATTTGATATATCACCACAACCTAATTCATTGCAAAGTTGAATTGATACATCATATTGTGTATAAGGATGTAACCCGACCAGATCTAAAACAAAGTCTGTTTTTTGGTTGAAATAATTCACCAAATCACCCCAAGCACATTGATCTGAATAAACAGAATATCTTTCTAAGGAATAATTGAGATACACAGGTACACGAAGATACTCATTAGGCGGAAGACCAGGGTTATAGTTTTTGTCTGTAACATTTATGTAAAAAAAATAATAAGTGTTTGTTCCACGTAAAAAAGTTGGAAGAAAACTGCTGGTAATAAAAGCAGCACTACTTGACCCAGAAACATAGAAACTTGAAATAAATGGTTTCATGTAGAGTGGCTCTAAAAAATTTTTTTTTAAATTAAAAAAAAATAAGTTTAAAAAAATTAAAACTTAAGACTCAAACTATATAATGTCATATATATATACATACATACATACATACATACATACATACATATATATATATAGTCTTAAATATATGACTTCTGTTTCAACATGTGAGTAAATCATACTTGTTAGATTATTCTGGATGCATGTTACACTTACAGGACCAGCAGCAACTGAAAATGCAGTAATTTTGGCTATATAAAAATAAGAAGAGCTCGCATTTTCCAAAACAAACTGACAACTTGATATGTTTGTTGTAGTAAAATTTATGTTTTCAAGTACTGAGCTTGTTACTAAACCATAACTTAGCTGATAAAATCCTGGTACTTTGTAATCATTCCAAGCATCAGTAGTGTTTTGAAGACATTCCCAATTAAATTGAATTTCAGTTTTATTAAAAAAAGCAGTAAAATTTTTGGGAGCGTTATCTGGTGCTAAAAGTACAAAAAAAAAAGAGAACATTTTAAAAATCAGTTTTACATTTGCTAAAGTACTTAAAAAAACTTAAATAAATATTCACAGCTTTTAAAACAAATTTAAAATTAAAAATTTTTAGGATTTTAAAACAAATTTAAAATTAAAAAAATTTAGGATTTTAAAACAATTTTTTATCAGTTTACGCCATTTTAATAAACTAAAATTTTTTTTAACTCTCAGTCATTTTAGTAATGGTATTTCTTTATTCCTATAACTTTTATTTTTATAAAGTATCATCTTGATTGCACATGTACACACAAATAAACACACACACAATTAAAAAAAATACAAAATAAAAATTATAAAATACTTTTTATTGAAGTATGCATTACATAAAAGTAAATAAATGCTTACCAGAGGGCATTGTGGTAATCACAATAGATATTTGCTTTCCACATCCTGCTGTATTACAGGCTGCTACACTAATGTTATAAGTGCTTAATGCTCGCAAACGTGTCAAGTAAAACTCACAAATAGAGGAGTTTAACTGTTTAAAACAATGGATGGATTCAGTTGAACCATTCATATACAATTGTCTCTTGCAAATCTCATAGCTAGTAATTACTCCATGGCTATTTAATGGAAGAACCAAACTCCATGTAACTCTAATTGTTTTGCTATTTCCAGTGTAGTTAGTGTAAATAAAGGATGGTGCATCTGATACTAAATATTTAAATATTTATAATGCATAAATATTTAAAACACATATAAACTAAAATATATCTTATTCAAACAACATATGTTATGCATTTTTAAATTAATAAACAGTTTGAATTTTTTAATGGTTTTAGGTTATTACCAGATTTACTACAGATTTTATTGTTGACAATTGACATTAAAAACACAAATACTGTGAATATATTGAGTTTTAAAAAATACTTTGATAATTCATTTAGATTTATTTACTTCCATATTTTTCTACCAGTTATCATAATTATACAGATTGACAGAATACAGAATATTTTAACAATATTTCAATTTTATAATACTTATAATAATCAAAACAAAGCAATCCAGCAAAAACAAGTAACTACTAATTTGAGTATTTTGTCTACTTTTCTTTTTGATAATTTTTGTTTTATAAATTAAATAAACTTTATAGTTCTTTAAAAATAAGAATTCCAGGATGGCAAAATAAAGTATTAATTACATTGCATAAATTCTTGCAAAGTGAAACTTTCAAACACACCTAAGGCAGCTACATTATCCTTAGCAACAATGTTAGCTGAAAGATTTTGTGATCGTGATTCACAACTAAATATAAATGAGGATATAAATGAAAATCAAGTCGAGATGATAGCAACAGCACAAAGATGACCATCTTTAGTCTTTCTAAAATACTATTGAATTAAAAAATATGATTTTTGTATTGAAAATTTTACTTTACTATAATATGTGCTTTTTGCAGTGCACTTCAAACTGTGATTTCTTTGGTTCTTGTTTAAAAAAAAAATTATGTTGCTAAATTTTGATTTCTTAAACTTTTTTTTGCTTCTTTAATTTACAGATTCAATTTCAGCATATAATTTTAGTAGGTTACAATGCTATTTTTAATTAAAAAATAAATATTTGCTTTTATAATAAAAATAAAAAAATTATAGGACCAGTTAACCGGTTTTACAATTAAATGAAAACAGGTATTTTGAAATTCTCTGGTTTTCCCTAGATAGTATCTATTTTGTTACTGAAGAAAACGTTGTCAAAAAAGAAAGATAAAGAAATTTACAAATTTCATTAAACACATCAATCTAGTGAAAAAAATGTCAACATTATGGCAACATCATACGCTTCAAAATTATTATTGATCATTGTAGTGGTACAGTGGAGCTTCTCAAAGACAGGTTGTAAATTTAAATGCAGCAGTAAATCATTAAACATTAAAAAAAAAAGGCAAAACATTAAATTATAAAAAAAGCAAGATAGTTGCTTTAAATAAAATAAAAAACTCTCTGGTTTTGCATTTCTGATAAAGGGGTTTTAAAATTGTGCTTTGCCTTCAGCACTTTTCATCATCATCCCATCAAGTACCACAAAAAGAAAGAGGAAATTGATTACTTTTGGTCACAACAGTAAAGTCTTCTTGTCTTGCAGGAGAATCATGTTGAAGTTTATAAAGAGCTTTTAAAATCTTTTTAATAACCCAGTCTGTTTTATTTTTCTGAGTTTTGAATGATAGATGAATCGAATAAAAACCATAAGATCCAGTCAGAATTAGTTTGTTAATGTCATTTTCGGCCTGATAGTTTTGTAACTCAGAGTAGAAGGCCCAATTTACATTTGGGCCATCCATAGATACTTGAATAAGTTTGGTTTTATCAAAAGATTTCAATTCCAACAAAAAAATATGCAGAAGATCTCTACTTCGACTATGTCCAATAAAGGTTAAGTCTAGGTAATGAGTACAAACATGGTTTAAAACATTATCCCAATAATTAACAAAAAAATCCATCTGCCTTATTTGCACAACTGAGTTAAGACTTTTATAAAAAAAAACAGCATAAAAGTCTGACTTATCTATATCTTTAATAAGAACTGATCGAAAATGAGGAGCTATTCCCAAATTTATATAATATGAGCACTTGTTTTTTTGAAGAGAGAGCTTTTCAACTATAGCACTGTCAAGAAACATTGATTTAAACAAAATCAAAATTCCATCACTAAATCAAAAAGAAAATGATGACAAAACATTTTTGAGTGTCCATCTGATCTCTGCATCAATAACCGAATCAGACACAACATGCGACTGAAGAGTGGAAACTTGAACTGTGTTTTCTGACAAAGTGGTTGTTACAACATGTATATTTTTTGACACATTGGTAAATGGTATACGTGTCATTTTTAAGTGAAGAGACAAATGTTCACAATGCATTTTTCCTCTTGAATGACTTTTTAACGCTCTCTGGCCCATATTAGACAGTTCAATTATATTTTTTGGGTGTGAAAAAACTCAAAATTTTGCTGAGGTTGTTGTATCCCCACACATTAACCAAGTTTTATATTCTAGCATTTGTAACCACTGATCATCAAAATATGTTGAGTTCATTATTTAATTTACTTAAACTTGTTCTAGCCTAAAGAAAAGAAAAACAACAGACTAATAACATCAAATAGTTAATTAACTGACTAATAACATCAAATAGTTAACTAACTAGTAAAAACTAATTATTGAAGTAGTTACTGAAAGCTAGCTATTAACCAAGCTTAAAAAAAAATAACTGCTTTTCTTAGAGTTAAATTGAGTGTTAAAAAAGAGACTCATAATTAAAGAGCTTCTAAAATAAGATAAGTAATAAAAACCCTAATTTTTCTCTGATTTTTTTAAAATTTGACCTAATTTCCCTAATTTTTCCTGATTTTTTTGAGGATACCTAAACTCCCAATGGCAAACACCCTGTTGTATGCTGAAGAGAGCGACAGCTGTAGCCCAGGAATTTCTATGTATCTACAGCACAGCAAGTATCCTATCAATGAATGAGAATAGTGTAGTCAACTGTATAATGAAATTGATTTAAGGATCTTGGTAAATATCTCAATGCTAAGTAGACATCTGTCACTGTTTGAAATTATTATAAACTGTATTTCTTAACTGTATATTCACTTGTAAATGTGTTGGCAGTTGTGTACAAGAGAATTCACAATGTATTTTTCCACTGTCACAAAATACCTCTAACATAGTGATCTTTCTGGTTAAACCAAACAAACTGCTATAGATAAAATGGCTACAGCTAATTTGCAGAAGAAAGAAATAAGAGCAGTCAAATGTTTGAAATTTGAGCACAACCAGAAAATGAAATATGAGACAAAAGTGAATTACATACACATCATGACATACATACACAACATGATATAAACTACAGCAACATAAGCGATGTTGCTGATGATAATTGTGTTGATGACGTAGAACTGCAACCAAACACAGGTAATGAAGTTCTTGACTGTAAAATTTACAGTGGCAAACCTAATGATGGTGTTGTAGCAGCCAAACATGAAGCATTATTCAGAATTGTGCATACCTTTGGAAAGATGCAAGATTAGTAAAAAAATGTTGTAACTCAAATTAAATTATGCCGTAATTCAAAAATACCATGCAACAGGTAAACAAGACCAATTGCAAAGATTTGTTTACCTGTTGCATGCTAATGAACTATCATTTCGAAAATACATATCTGTTATTGATAGAGGATGTGCAAAAAGTCCTAGTAATTCTAGTGGTGCAATTATGAGTGCACTAAACTTTGATCCATAGGATTTACCAATACCAAAATTTAAAGCTATGGTAGATAAATGACGAGGTTAAGAAAGATCTAGCACAGATCAAATATATCTTTTTAGAAAATACTAAGCAGTGCAGCAGTGGTTAAACAGGTAGTGACAAAATCTTTACTGAACACAATGCCAGGAAATTCAAGTAATGCTTAGTGGTTGACAAGAGCAAACAGAATTTTAATAATATATATGCTAAAAAAGATCTGTTCCACAACATTCTACAAAATTGAACACCTTATAACAAATATTTACACTCCTTCATGTTTCAACATCAACCGCTATCCTTCTTTTGCTCATGGTGCAAAGAACTTTTTTTACTTGCTAAAAAAGTGTCATGAACTTGGAGCAGAAGATTCGAATATATTTGAATCTATGTTGCAGAACAACAGCAACTTTGCCAATTCAATTCATTCTTCTTTCTGGTGTTTGTGACAATGATGCTTCTGTGGAACATTTCTTTTGTAACAGAATAATTCATTTGAGAAGTGACTTGATTAGTTCTTCTGGGCATATTTTTGATAAGTTAAGCATCAAGCTTAACACCAATGCTTTGGCTTATGTTGATATAATTGACAGGACTACATCTTATCTCACATTACCATTATTGCTTGCAGCTATTGAAAATGAAAATCTTCAACACCATCAGTTTGATTTCATTTTTGGTATACCCTGTCACTCTCAGAAAGTTGAATGCACTATTAAAGATGTCTCTGCAGCAAGCTCAACTGTTTTTATGACCCACCCTAATATATATATATATATATATATATATATATATATATATATATATATATATATATATATATATATATATATATATATATATGTATATATATATATAAATATATATATTTTTTTATTCACCTCCCCAAAGCCGAGAAGGCCACTACAGATGAGGAGGCTACTTGTGGTTATCACCCTCTCTCAACTCTATAACTCCGAAACACGAACCTTGATGAACAAGGCCGCTGGGCGGAGAAACAAGTTGAGTGCGGTACTACCAGGGACGTGGTGGGAATCAAACTCGGAACCTCTCGCTTATGAAGCGAGCGCTCTACCACTACACCACTACCGCATATATATATATATATATATGTAAATTATGTTAGTGTATTTTACAAATAGAGTGCTCAATGTTCTTAAAGAACAGAGCAATAATAAATTAGTAAAAAACACTTATCTAACTTTTATCTTCGACTTGAAGTTTCACCATGGCTGTATCATCAGGAATAGAGAAAAAACTCTTCCTGATGATCCAGCAATGGTGAAACTTCAAGTCGAAGATAAAAGTTAGATAAGTGTTTTTTTACTAATTTATATATATATATATATATATATATATATATATATATATATATATATATATATATATATATATATATATATATATATATATATATATATATATATGAATATATATATATGAATATATATATATAAATACAGTATTGGTCAAACCATGGTGAACAAATTCAAATTTAAAACAAAACTTGATAAAAAAAACAATTGAACATATTGACATAATGAAACATATTGAAATAATGATAATAAAACAATTAAAAAGATTTTTAAATAATTTATTATGTTCTTAACAAAATTTAAAATGTTCAAATCGCAAAAAAATCTTATCACATTTTTCTTAAGTTAATACATTTTTCTTTTTTAAATTAATGCATTTTTTATAAGATTCAACTGTCTTTGTTCATTTACCATTTTCTTTTGTTTCACTTTTTTTTTCATAATGGTAGTCTAAAATAATAAAATAGATTTTGAAATATTTGATCTATTATTTTTTCAATTAAACTAAGACCAGATTTAACTCATGATATAACTTAACATTATTGCATATAGAATTGCATTAAAAAATAACTTATGACAAATTAGGAAGCATTTATTTATATTATTAAAAAATTTAAAAATGAAAAACATCAGAAATTTGTAGAAAATATAATATAGCTAAATCAACTGTATACAAAAATTTAAAATTATTCAAATCTTGTGACTGATATGAAGCATACTAGTAGGACAAATATCCAAGAAAAATATCACAGACCGATCAAAGAATTGTTAAAAGGCTTAGAAAAGATTTACCTTGCCATCCACAAAATTAACAGAAAAATTTGAACTAAAAATCTCTTAGCGCACTGTGTGATAATCAGCTTTTATATATATATATATATATATATATATATATATATATATATATATATATATATATATATATATATATATATATATATATATATAATCTCTAAATGCACTGTGTGATAATCAGCTTTTATATTTATATATATTCTATATTATATAAATTATATATATATTATAAATATATATATACATATATATTATATATACATATATATATATATATATGTATATATAAATATATATATTATATATTTTATATTTATATATATATATATATACATATATATATATATATATATATATATATATATATATATATATATATATATATATATATATATATATATATATATATATATATATGTATATATATACAGTATTGGACAAAACATTTGCAACCAACATCGAACAATGCTAAAAAGTGTTCCTAATTTTACATGTCTTAAAAATGAAACGAACTATACTACCACAGCAAACAGTTCAGGAGTCTAGAGTCATAGCATGCCATGACATGAGCAATCAGCTGACAGGTGACAGCACACAGACAGAATTTCGTTGACAAGTGCCATTTTGCACCAAACAAAACAAGTGCAACTTTTTTGATTTGTTTCATTTTCTTAAGTCTGGTCCGTGTCAACGTCACGGAAGTTTTTTAATACTTAACGGAAGTATCCAGAAGTTTTTAGAAGTTTCCAGAAGCATGCAGAAGCTTCCAGAAGTTTCCACATCTGGAAGCATCCAGTAGCATCCAGAAATATCCAGAAACATTCAGAAGCATCCAGACGCATCCAGAAGCTTCCAGAAGCATCAAAAAGAAGCATCGAGAATTTTCCAGAACAGGTTCACACAGGTTCATTTTACTATATAAGAGACATGTAAACCGACATGTAATTCAGTCAGTATATGGAAGTCAATCAGTCAATATTATCAAGACAGTTTATCGATGTGAGTTTTATCAAAGTGTTTTATCGAAGAACATCAATATAAGAAGTGAAATACAACAAGTGTTTCATTACATCAATACAGTCCAAATCCAACCAAGATGTTGTGTTCCACAGAGCATTATTGTATCATCACAAGGTAAATGTAACACGGTAAGCCTTGAGAAGCGTGATTATTTATTTTTATTATTTTTAGGACTTCAAGTGCAAAAATGGCTCCCGACATTCTTGATTGGAACTTAGAAAGAAAATTATTGGCGATTACGTAAGTGGAATGTCACAAAAAAGTATTTGTGATAAATATCGCGTGAAAAAATGAACCGTATCAAGACTATGTTCCAAATATCGCTCAACGGGGAAGTTGGCAGCAGATAACAAAGGTGGAAGACCGCGTTCCACCACTTCTAGAGAAGATTCTATGATTGTCAGATCCGTCAAGAAGGATCCCTGGATATTATCAGTCGAGATACAAAAGCAATTAGAGCTACCTGTATCGGACCGAACAATCAGACGACGTGCTGTTGAAGCCGGATTGTTTTCTCAACGCCCTGCAAAGAAACCGCTGATTTCACTAAAAAACCAGAAGAAAAGACTCCTGTTTGCTACATCTCATATTGACTGGAATGTGCAGAAATGGCGAACTGTCCTGTTCAGTGATGAATCGAAGTTCAACATCATTGGGAGCGATGGCATTTGCCGTGTACGTCGACCGGCCAGAAAACGCCTCGATTTACGTTACTGCCATAAGACCGTGAAGCATGGTGGAGGCAATGTAATGATCTGGGGGTGTTTTTCTGCTAACGGTCTAGTTCCAATACATCGAAACGATGGAATAATAGACCGTTTCATGTATGAAAATATCCTGAAAGATGTTATGTTACCTCATGCTGAATGGAATATGCCAATAAAATGGGTTTTTCAGCAAGACAACGATCCGAAAAACACTGCAAAAGTAGTCAAGAAGTGGTTTCAAGACAACCACCTATCGGTGATAGATTGGCCACCTCAATCTTCGGATCTCAACTCTATGGAGAACCTGTGGGAGATCGTCAACCGCAGAATTAATCGTGAAGGTGTTCGTAATAAAGATCAACTGTTTGAATAAATCCAAAAGGCCTGGGCAGCGATTCCACAAAGTTTCATTGATCACCTGATTGAATCTATGCCTTGAAGATGCAAGGCTGTGATCAACAACAAAGGATTCGCCACGAAATATTGATAGTGAAATACAGCTTGGTCAACATTTTGTCGAGTTGCACTTGTTTTGTTCAGAAGGAAATCAACTTTTTTTAATACTTTTGATTACTTTATTAATTTTCGTGTACAAATAATGAACTTTGTGATGAATAAAACTTAAAGAACTTTGTCTCTAAACAGTTACATAGTTATTTCTCTAAATTGAAAAAATGCAGCACTTTTATATAAAGAAACTAAATTAGCATTATTTAGTTGCACTCGTTTTGTCCGATACTGTATATATATTATACTATATTATAATATTTAAAAAGAAAATGTTTTTTTTTTAAATACCTGGAAAAAAACATCTCATTTCTTTCAAAACTAATAACCTGGACCTGGTTTCAAAATAAGAAACATAGCAAAATTGGACTGTAGACCAGTGGAAAAACATACTTCTTAAGGTAATTCAAATACAATTTCTTTGAAAGCGACAACAAGAAGAAAGTTAGGAGACTAAAACACATCAGATACAACACTAAATATACCAAGAGGTGTTAAGCATGCAACATCTGCTATGGTTTGAGGATGTTTCTTAGCATTAGTAACTGGTACTATTTGCAAAGTTAAAAAAATTTTGGACCACCTTGGTGTATGAAAACACCATAAAAGGTATTATGTTGCCACATACTGAATGGGAGATGCCCCTAAAATGATTTTTTTCAACAAGACAATGACCTCAAACATAAAACATAAAGCCTATATCAAATCCTATCAAAATTTTCTGGGAAATAAAGATTAAGCATGCAAAGTGAAGACTAGTGATGAACTTTCTGAACTAGAAAAAAAAGGCCTGCCATTAGATTTATATGAGAACTATTTAATTAATTGAGTCAAAAAATGAAAGCAAAGGTAGTAAAGGTAGTCTTACCAAATATTAAATTAATTTTGGAAAATTTTCAAAAAATAAAAATTTGAATTTTGAAAGTTGATTTTTTGAATGTCTACCATATTTTTTCCGAAGAAATATAATACTATAAAGAAATATATTTTTAAATTTCGGTAAAAACTATTTAAAAATTAATGTGTTCACAAGTTTTAACACTTTTTTTCCGCTTTTGTTTTAAATTTGAGTTTGTCTACCATGTTTTGTCCGATATTGATATTTACACACACATGTACATACAAATCCATGAAAAGTTTGATGGTTAAAAAATGGTACTGCCACAATTTTTATTGAAATTAGATTTTGCTAGATAAAAACGATGTCAAAATAAGAAAGGAACATAAAAAGAATTAACAAATTTTATTTAACTTGTTGATCTTGCAAAAAAAGATAAACTTTATATGCTGAAAATAGATTTGATTTAAAAGAGTTAAAGGAAGAATCTGTGTTGCCAGAAAAGTAAATAAAACATTATTTAGTTTAAATAATTATTTAAAATTTTTTTTAAAACAACTCTAATAGGTAACTATAAAAGCATATAAAATGGTAGTTTATGACTCTTCTCATTAACTAGCTTTTTTGATTTAATAAAGGAAAATTAATTAAAACAGAAAAAACACTAGTTTATGGAAAAAAACATTTGTTCAATATTTATACATCAATCAATGCACACTAAAAGAATTCATTGTTAAAATATAAATAAAGTTATGAACTGTCTTCTTCACTAAAGTTAGTAACATCTTCAGTGGCATTACAGAGTAGTATTTTATACATGGCAAGAACTCTGTCTTCTACTCCTACTAGATAAAGAAGTCAAAAAACATCATTTTTTTAAGCAAGCTTAACAGAGTTCTTTAATTCCAAACATTTTGGTCGGAAATTGTCTCATTTCTTTCCTTTTTTAAGGAGACTGTGTGATATTGGCTCAGAATGGTAACTGCATGGAACCACTTCAAGCTTGTCAGAACAAATAAAGAGTTTTTTTGCTTCACTGATTTTAAATGTTTTTTGGTTCTTGACAAACTTTTTCACTTCTGATCTGAAGTTAAGTGCTGACCAGTCTTGCCCATAAACCCTGACTTTTCCATGTTGGCTAAGTATGTTTATGTATTTATTAGGCTCAAGAATTTTATCTTTTTTTTTTATATCTAGCTGTACTCAACCAAACACACGATCTGCTGGCAGATATGAGTGCCCATGTTCTGGAAAATGTATGTGTAATATGCAGTTTCTTGAAACATAACTTTCTTAGAGCAAGAAGCATAGATGCCATATTTATGAATAACAATACCTAGAACATATAAATAAAGGTGCGAAATAAGTAGGCTTCTCCTATTGATAATTTTGGTAGTACATCATGTCAAAGCAGATAGTCATCTCATTTGGGTGGATATCATTAAGCAAACTGTAAAATTTTCTTGCTTTCCTTTTGTGAAGAATGAAAAGTGCAGTTTTTCTTTACTTTCGGTCTGTTGCTGGGTATCCAAATGATAAATTGTAATGATTTATAAATTTTCCATAGAAATAATGGTAGCCCACATTTTGAGCAATAGTTGTACTATTTTTGTCCAAAAAGAGTTGGTACATGTATTTTACATTTTTTACAGAGGGCAAATATTTACGCCCAGGAGCACCTTTTCTTCCATAATGACTTGCTCTGCATGTAAATGTCTGAATATGGTTTTTAATAGCTTCTTTCATTTCAGAAAAAACTGCTTTCTTCCTGTCTCCTCCTCTATTTTCAGGTCTGGTTGTTCCATGCTAATACCAGTGTCTTGCAATTTGTATAACTCTATCAGGATTTATGGCTAGATAATATAAATAAAACATTGACTTTTGTCAATAAAACATTTTTTCAACAAATATACATGCATAACTTATGCAAATTATTCTGAATTAAAAGTAAAGTAATTTTAAACTTACACAATACTGAACAAAATGAAGCTTGGCAAACTGGTAGTTTGTATCCTTCAATGCATAAAAAGTACTCAATGCTCCTAGTTCTAAATTTTTTTCGCTCATTATTTTTGGCTCTTTTAATACTAACTATATTAGGCATTGATAGTTTGATAGTATAGAAGCATCCTGCGTCATTTCTTAAATAAGCTGAAATTTTTACCAAATGTGCTCTATATTATTTCAATTTAAAATACAAACTATAAATGTTGTAAAATTGAACGGCTAATTAACTTTTAATTGTTTTTTTGAAAAAGCTTCCATGCAAAAGTTTAGAAACAGTATCATGCCTTGCAATCAAATCATGTTTTTGTAAACAAAAGCAACATTTAAGGCCAAAATTTTTGTGAAATTAAATAGTTTAATTACTTTAGAGATATTTCAAAGGCAGTGAAGTATAACTAATTGCTAAAATATTTGTAAAATTTTATAATTTAATTACTTGAATAATATTACTAATTTTTTAAAAGCATGGGAAAAGCTAAGGAAGTTTCAAAGGAAATAAAGGAATTAATTATAAAAGCTGTGGGAAATAAAATGACTTACAGGCAGATTTCTGAACTTTACAATGTTTCTAAACTCCTCACAAGATTGCTGTTGAACTTAATACATTTATGCAATAATTGCATGGCACAAACTGTAGCATCAATAAAACTAAGCGTTGATTATGACAAAATAATCTGTATGGCTGTCATCCAGTTAAGAAACAGCTAATATCTGCAAGAAATTTTAGAAACCATAATAACATTTGCAAAAGATCATATTAGTTAATGACTGGTCAGAAGTCCTTTTTTCTGATAAATCAAAGTTTATGCTATTCAGTAGTAATGGAATTAGGTACAATAGGCGCTCAGTAGGAGACAATTTTAACCCAAAATATCAGTTAACCACTTTTAAACATGGAGGAGAAAATGTTATGGTTTGGGGATGTTTTAGTCGTGACAATGTGGGTCCCATTCATCATATAGAAGGTATTATGGAACAGAGAGTTTATTTAGAAATCATAAAGAATGTTATGCTGCCACATGCAAAGCATAAAATGACTTGCAAATAGATCTTACAACAAGATAATCATCCAAAGCATTGAGCCAGATCTGTTAAGGAATATTTTAAATTACAAAAAATCAAATTTCTTTAATGGCCTCCAGAAAAACAGAGCCCAGATCTCAATCCAATTGAGCATCTTTGAGAGTACATCGACCGGCAATTAGTTTCTAGAAAAACAACTAATAAAGACCATTTATTTGCATTGATTTAAGAATGTTGGTATAATATTCCTTAGAATGTTCTCATTAAATTAGTAGATTCAATGTCTTGTGGCTGTGATGCTGTTTTATAGGCAAATGGATATGCCACAATACTAAGTGTTTTATTAAAACAATTTTATTGTCAAAAAATTGTTATTTTGTGAATTTTAGTAAAAGTTTCAGCTTTTTTGAAATAAATATCAATCAAATTCAGTTATTTCTAAACTTTTGCACAGAAGCTTTTTCAAAAAAACAATTAAAAATTAATTAACCGTTCAATTTTACAACTTTTATGGTTTGTATTTTAAATTGAAATAAAATAGAGCACATTTGGTAAAAATTTCAGCTTATTTATGAAAGTTTGTAAAAATTTATGCAGTAAAAACTGAAAAAAAGTTGGTGTTTCTAAACTATATATATATACATATATATATATATATATATATATATGTATATATATATATATATATATATATATATATATATATATATATATATATATATATAAATATAAATATATATATATATATATATATATATATATATATAAATATATATATATATATATATATATATATATATATATATATATATATATATATATATATATATATATATATATATATATATATATATATATATATATATATATATAGCTGACCATTAATTTCGAGTCTGTTGAAACTAATGGTCACTGTATTAAAAGAATTTTTCTAAGGCATGCTTCTAAGTCATAGGGTTCAGAAAGGAGTAACAATATCTAAAAAATTAAAATTAAAAATAACTATTTGAGTAAATTGTCATTGGTTCAGCCTTTAAAAAATAAACTTGAAACATTTGAAAAATGAACAACTTTTATTTAGTGATATATTAAACAATAACATAGTGCTTGATAGAAATTATTAAATAAATAATTCTGATCAAGTGCTATATTGCAGACAAAACAGTTTCCAACTTATATAAAAATCTAATCAATCTAAAAATATATTACAAAAATATACTCTAGGTAATAAATAATTTGTCATTTTAGATTTGTGGCAGCCATCACCACACTATCATGAATATAATGGTGTAAAAGACTATAGAACCAAACTGCAACATTTAACTATGGTATCACAAAGGATATAAAAGCAACTTTAATTTCTATTTTAGATAAAAACTCAAATCTGTTAAAAACAATACCACTTTTTGAATTTCACAAACCAAACATATTATCATAGTATATTTTGGAAATTAACAAATATACTTGAGCACTGTTTATTAAACAGAAACTAGTGCACATCCTAATGGTAAGTATTGGTAAAAATGGTAAGTAGTTTATAAATAACATGTATATTATTGCTTTTTTGTAGATGGAGGAACCAAATACATAAATTTGAGTTAAAATAATATCTATCAAATAATAATTATCATTTTTGATTCAGATTTGATTTGAAATAACACTTAATTTAAAAGCTTTTAAAAATGAATAATGAAAAATTATCTTAATTAATATGTATATATATATATATGTATGTATATGCATACATACATACATATTATATATATATATATATATACATATATATATATATATATATATATATATATATATATATATATATATATATATATATATATATATATATATATATATATATATATATATATATATATATGTATGTATGTATGTATGTATATGCATACATACATATTATATATATATATATATATATATATATATATATATATATATATATATATGTATGTATGTATGTATGTATATGCATACATACATATTATATATATATATATATATATATATATATATATATATATATATATATATATATATATATATATATATATATATGTATGTATGTATATGCATACATACATACATACATACATACATATATATATATATATATATATATATATATATATATATATATATATATATATATATATATATATATATATATATATATGTATGTATGTATGTATGTATGTATGTATGTATGTATGTATGTATGTATGTATGTATGTATGTAAGGGTGTACACTTTGACTTTTGGTCTGTCATCAGAAGAGCAACTGAAAGAAACTAGTTCATTAATTTTGGTTGCTCCCTGACTTTTTGAGTTGCCTATCTCTATTTTTTATAAAAATTTTCGCATTCAGCGGGTTTCTTGTATATTTTAGTCATTTTAATTTCAGGTATAAGTGTAGACTAGAAATAACTTGTGAAAAAGAAAAGTAATATTGTAAACTATTGTTGTAATGTGAATGTAACATTCACTTTTCCACTTTTAGATAAAGCACATGCTGATATATATGCCATTAGATTTTTCACTTGAATTAAGCGCTCATTTATCGAAAAAATATGGGCTCTTTTTTACAACAACAAAGTATTGACAAATATATAAAAAAAATTTTAAGTACTTTAAAACCCATAGCTTTTAATGTGTTGTAATTATTAAGATCTTATTTGTTACAGGAGCTTAAAAACTATTGATATTTTGAAAGTATTTTAAAGTACTGTGTTGTAATTAAATTTAATTTTAAACCTTGATAAAAATTATTTAAACTAATTTAATAAAAATTATTAGTTGAATCTAAATTCAGTATTTGAAAAAGATTTTATTTCCTTATAATCTATTTCTTAAAACTAATAGGGTAGGGTGGGGTAATATGGATTGTTGGGGTAATATGGATATATTCAACAAGTTTCCATGGAGTAAGTTATCTATACATAATTCTAAAACTTGAAAATTACCAACAGTTTTTACACATAATTGGCTTCTTTTTTTTGCGTTAATAATGTTTATATTTGATTTACATGAAGAGTTAATATATAAAAAACGTTGTTTTGAAAAAATAATTAAAAAAAATGTTTTAAAACTTTTGTCTGCAGACTTCAGTAGTATTACTTATGGAAGTTTAATAATGTATATTCATTAGTTGAACCATGATGTAACATTATGTAAAATTTAATTTATAAGTTCTCTAACCCATATTGATAAATAAACAAAAATCTAAAATGGGGTAAAATGGATATACAGGTAAAATGATAGTGGGGTAAAATGGATATATATAAAATATATATCCATTTTACCCCATTGTTCATAAAACATCAAAAACAGCCTATTACATAGCTCCATCATTTGGTAAATCAATGTATACTGTACTGTTTTGTGGGTCAGCAAATGGCCAGTATCTACCTCCCTTTGTTGTCTACAAAGCCACCTTTATGATGCATGGTGTCAAAATAGACCAGAAAATGCAATGTATGGTGTAACAAAATCCGGTTGGATGGAGGACTATATTTTTGAAAGTTGGATTGACAGGTTTATTATTCATGTAAAGGATTATGAAAAGCCTGTGTTGCTGCTATGTGATGGACACAACAGCCATATAACATATTCTACTGTTAAAAAGGCTCTAAACAATCATACAATTTTAATTTGCTTACCTCCGAACACAATTCACACATTACAACCTCTTGATGTTGGTTTTTTTGCTCCATTGAAATCCCATTGGAAGAAAATCCTTAAAGATTGGTTAAGAGAAAGCAGACATAAAAATGTTGACAAGTCTGTATTTCCAACTTTACTAAAAGCTCTTATCAGTAAAATAGATAACAAACTCCTGGAAAGTGGTTTTAATGGTAGTGGTCCTTACCCTGTTGACAAATCAAAACCTATAAAAAAGATAGTGAATATGCAACCAAAGCACGAGGAAGTAGATGAGTCTAACAAAAAAGAAAATGTTGTAAAAAACCTGCAGAGAGCAATCGATTCTGTACTTACATCTAGCCCAAATCAACCTACACTGACAGCACTTGCAAATTCAAAAAAATGCAAAGCACGTGTCCAGGCCAAAAAGGGAGAAATCTTAACAGCACAAGATGTTGTCGCAAGGTTACAAGAGGAAGAAAAGAATAAAGCTGGAAAGGAGACTGTATCAGTAAGTAAAAGAAAACTGCTAGACATAACCAATACAGTTTGACTTTTTAAATACGTGAAAAGCAATAAGTGTGATATCAAATCAAATATAATGAGTATCCTTATATCAAATATAATGAGTATCTGTATTACCCCACCAGTGGGGTAATTTGGATATATGAAAAGTGTTAAAAGAGAATTAGTATGCTAGTTATTTAAAATATATTTATGTTTTACTCATTGTGATTTTATTGTATACACCCTAAATGTAAAGAAAAATAACAAAAGTTTTTATGGTGGTTTTTAACTAAAAAAAAAAATTATATTAGAAAAAAATATATCTAAAATTCTCTCCGTATTACCCCTCCCCACCCTACTTTAAATAATCTTTTGTCTGTTTATTACAATTTATTTATTCATTTTAATTTTTACGTATTTAATGTTGTATTTTAATACTATGCTAATAATAATGAACTGACCATAAAAATCAATAGTCACACAAAATATACACATGTATATATATTTATATATATATATATATATATATATACATACATATATATATATATATATATATATATATATATATATATATATATATATATATATATATATATATATATATATATATATATATATATGTCAAACCAACAGTCAATGTAGGGGCACCCCTTTGATGCAGCATGCTATAAGATAGTCGATGTATGTATTAAAGCCCCCGGCAGCAGGCTATTTCAGTGTGAAGTCATAGGCTTATCTAAATACAAAGGACATAAATAATAAAATAAAAAAACTTATTCTTACTGTCTTCATTAGTAAACACACAGCTTTGAGAGCTATAAGGCCCAGTTCCATTTATATTAAAAGCCGCAATTTTACAACAAAGCTGCTCATACTTGTTTAAATTTGTTAACAATATTGTTGTTGTATTAATTTTTTCATTTATTAACAAACTTTCTTGACTTCGATTGCATATTAAAATATAACTAATCTGGTTTAAATCAATGTTTGCACAACTTGAATTGAGCTTATTCCATGTAATATTCATTGAAGTTGATGAAAGGTTTTGCATTTGTAGAAGTGTAGGTTCACAACTTGGTGCATCAGAATATGTTTGGATTGTAATACTATTTGATAAATTACCACAACCTAATTCATTGCAAAGCTGAATTGACACCTCATATTGTGTATAAGGGTGTAACCCTACCAAATCTAAAACAAAGTCTGTTTTTTGGTTGAAGTATTTCTTTAAATCATGCCAAGCACATTGATCTGAATGACCAGAATATTTATCTAAGAAGTTAATAAGATAAATAGGTTGACGAAGATAATCATTAGATGGAGGACCAGGGTTGTAGTTTTTGTCTGTAACATTTACATTAAACAACCAATAGATACTATTTCCCTGAAAATAGTTTGGCAAAATACTTTTAGTAGTAAAAGAAGCATTTGTTGAACCAGAGACATAAAAACTTTCAATAAATGGTGTAACGCAAAATGACACTAAAAATATTATCAATTATACATACATATATATTACATACGTATGTATGTATGTATGTATGTATGTATGTATGTATGTATGCATGTATGTATGTATGTATGTATGTATGTATGTATGTATGTATGTATGTATGTATGTATGTATGTATGTATGTATGTATGTATGTATGTATGTATGTATGTATGTATGTATGTATGTATGTATGTTTGTACATATGTACCCCCTTCCCTGTGCTTGCACCAGTGTAAGGAAATTGATGTATAAACATTTATTTGCATTTATTATATCACAGAGTTTTATTAGATATTTACCTGATTGATAATCCTGAATGCATAAATAGTTTTCTGGACCAGCATCAACTGAAAAAGCATTTATACTAGCTATATAAAAATAGCAAGAGTTTGCATTTTCAAGGACAAACCTGTTATCAGCTATATTAATTGTAGTAAAATCTATGTTTTGAAATGTTGTACTTGTCACATAACCATAGCGTAGTTGATAAAATCCAGGTATTTCGTAATTGCTCCAAACATCAGTGGTGTTATCAAGACTGTTCCAGGTGAAATAAACTGAGGAATTATTGAAAACAGCAGTAAAATTTTCTGGAGACTTCTCAGGTGCTGTAAATACATAAATTTAAAAATGTAATCTTTTCATTCTTTCACTTTTTTGAAATTTTCAATACTAACACAGCCAAATAATGTTAAAATGTTGCAAATTAAAAAGTTTTGATAAAAATAGTTGAGTTTTTTAATTTACTATACTACATGACTACGACAAAAGTTTAAATAAAAACAAAAAAATAAAGTTTAAATAAACATAAAATTTGATAAAATGTCTTTGATTTTCTTTCATTAAAAAAATTTGGAAAATAATTTAAATTAATTTTTTTCTATCGAAAAAAAAACAACAATCAACTTCAAAATAAAAAAAATATTAAATATAAACAAATAAAAATGTATTAAAAAATAATAGTTTAATAATAAATAATAAATGTATAAAATTAAATAAGCCCAAATGTTTCAAACCACTCAAAATTACAGATTACAGTAAAAAAATGGAGGAAAAAAATGGTAGAATTTCTAGTATCCTCCTATGACTCCTTAACAATGAAAAACTTTTTCCTTATTTGTAATAAAGTGTAAAAAAAAAAAAAAAGTAAAAAAGTACTGAGATTGGCATAATAACATTATGCCAATATCAGTACAATTAAAACTCATTTACAAAAATGCTTTAAGTGCCCAGTTATAAGACCATATATTTTCAATTAGGTTAAGATCTTATAATGTAGAGCACCAAAATATCACGTTGAACTTTTTTGCTTGAAACCATTCATTGTTTGAGTGTGTTGTGTAAGCTAAAAAATGCCTGAAAATGTTTAAAATTGCCTTCAACTGCTTGACTAGTGGAATTATACATTTTTCCATTTTTTTGTAGACTTACTGAATAATATGTTATTTATCACTAACATATCAATACCTTTGTGGGTTTTGCATATCCAAATGCCAAATGAACTTTTACCTGCTGTTGATATGATAGTCAAACTGTTCTGAATATTTCAAATAATTTAACATATATTCTTTCTTGCAATAAATCATTTGAAAAGTAGCACTATCTCTCTAAATTAATTATACTCAACCTTCTTCATTTTCATTGTTACATACATTATTCAATTCACTGCAATTCAACTAGCATCCTTTTTTTTAAATTTTTAAAATAAAGTTGTTTTTTTCTTTTTCTTTTTTAAAAAAATATTTTTTTCTTTATATTTTCATTTTGTCTATTTATTTTTTTCTCTTAAAACTCTCAAGTATATTTCAGAAGATATACTAAAAAGACAGAAGAAAATTTGTGTATATTAGATCCTATCATTTGTACTGAAAAATAAGTTTTAATGCAAATGGAACTTACTTATTTGGGAAAGTTTAGTTCTAAATAGATTGATTTCAGAAACTCTTGTATTTTATCATTATTCTTTACTAGCTCAATCCTTTATGTTGTTAATTTTTGTATATCTAGTCTTTAATAACATTTAGAATAAAAAAACATACTCAAATATTGTTTAGAAAACTGCAATTAATATGCTGCTGAAGCTATTTTTAAATATATGCATTTGTTAAAAGATTGGTTCTTGAGAAAGTGTGATAAATAAAACTGAATCTTATCTTTAGCCATGTTTAAATCTCTTGGTCAAAATTTATTTGCAATGGACCAAAATCCAATGTCAAAAAGTTGGACAATGTATACAGTGTAAGAAATATTACTTTTTTTTTGCATATCCTAAAACTGCTTTTATGACTAATGTACATAATAATAATAAGATATACATAATTACATAATGTAAGTTTCAAAATATGAAGGTTTTAATAAAGTTTGAAAAATAACCTTTTTTTTAAATAGTAAACAAAATAAATAAAATAAAAATGGAAAAAGAAACCCTTCATTTATATTATAAATAAAGTAGTTTAAATAAAAACACCCAAAATGCAAAAAGCAAACGCTTGATTTAAATTATAATTAAACTAAAAATGAAAACAAAACGTTTTAATTTCTTTAAAACAACATTTTACAAAAAAACCAACGGAAAAATGAGCGTTTTTTTCAAATCCCTAATATAAAAGTCATATACATATATGACTGCTAGAATTAAACATGTTTCCAAGTTTTTTTGTAGACTGAATGATATATATATATATATATATATATATATATATATATATATATATATATATATATATATATATATATATATATATATATATATATATATATATATATATATATATATATATATATATATATATATATATATATTTATAAAATAAACCAATAAAAATAATTACAAGATGACTCAGCAAATAATCAGTCAATATAATCAAAATAAAATAAACTGCCATAAATAAGTTAATGGTATATAGGAAAGTTTGTTTATTAAGTGAGGTGAAGTGATTTCGCCATTTAATGTGTATCGTTTCTTTAACTTTTAAGGAAACATTAAAAAAAATGTCAAAAATTAAAGAAAATGGTGTTATTTTTAAACAAACTTGACAAATGGACAAATGAGGTCGACAATAATTTGCTGACCTTAATCTATTAGGGACTGGCATCAGGACGACTAAAAAAATTTAATACAAAGGTTTTAGCATAAAACATAGAAACAAGGTTGACAATTTTTTGCCGACCTCAAAAACTTCTAGATCAGCATTGCCAAATGCCAACCCTAATTCCATGGGTTGATATATATATATATATATATATATATATATATATATATATATATATATATATATATATATATATATACATATATATATATATATATTAATTTTAATCAACTCTGAACAAAAGCTGTTGTTCTAAGGAACAAAATAATAATTTTGACTCAAAAATAAGAAATAAAACAAACTTGTGACCTGAAATGCCTTTAACTTATGTTACGTGAAATAATAAAGTAAAAAAATGATTTAACTTTTAGTTTGAGTTTTTGTGAATCTGTATTGAGAATTTTATATTTTATTATTATAAAATATATGTATGTATGTATTTAATTTAGGCAGAGATGTAAGACCATGGTCCTCCGGCAGTATGGGAAAACATTATAATCACATTTTAAATCACTTTTCTTTTCAATTTTAATGATTTCAAAATAACATTTTTTTCAATTCAAAATGGTTATGAACAATTTTTTCAAATGTTATAACAAAAACATTAAATACCTTTGGAAAACTAATCCTCAAAAATTTTGGAACAATATCTGAAAAATTAAATTAAATTCGAGCACTTGTATTTTCACTAATAATAAAAAACGAGATAAAAAAATTTTAGAAAAAGTTCAACAAGCATTAATCTGATTCTTACACTATCAAAGTTACTAAAAGAAAATTCAAACACTGTCATAATCCACAACTTACAGATGAGTAAAATGAAATACATCATACAAATCTCTGACATCAAAACTAGCTTTCTTAAACTTAGTCAAATAGATTTCTGTGGCATGACTGACGAATATCTTAAATACTTTTTTAACAACCTCCAAATATGGCTTTCAAAATTTATAATATCTTTAATAGTTGATAATAGAGTACTTATAAACTTCCATAATTGTTCCAGTAGTCAAATCTTATAAAAAATTCCTTTATAATCCAGATAACTATCCTAGAATTATTATTATTATACCTACTTTGACAAAACTCTTCAAATATATTATTGTGCAAGTATGTTTGGAAACATCAGATAGCCACTCTCATTGATTTAGTTTCAATCAAAATAGCTTCACTCTTCATGCAGAGTTTCTTTTGAATGAAGCATCAAAACACTACAATAATAACTCATTAGTATGTATCTGTAGTTTAGGTGCAAATAAGGATGTCTTTAGGACTTGTTGTGTGAAAAACTTTATTACAAAAAAAACTACAACTATTAGTAGTTGGTGCACTGTTTAGTAGTTCATTCATTGTTTAGCAGTTCGTTCATTATACCACTCGGATACTGCTAGTATATCATACTTTGGACATGAATCAATTCATTTTAATTTTCAAATCCAATTTATTGCCATATTTATAAAATATCTACACTAAAAGTGTATCAACTCAAGTTGTTTCTGATTGTAAAGTTAGAACAACAGCAAGTGGTATACAACCTGGCATTATTGCATATGCAGACGATATAACCCTACAAATTCCTACTCTTTGTGGGCTACAAGAATAGGTTAATAAATTTTAAACACAATGCAAAAACTTCTTTATCAAACTAAACACTGAAAAAACTGAGTTTATTACTTTTGGTAAAAGTTCAGTTACAAAAAATACAATTCAAAAAAACAGATTTTCCCAACACCTCAATAATACACTGAAACATCTTAGATTACTAGGCAATAATTAAGGACGTACACAAAATATAGCTGCACTCCAAACAGTAAATATAAAAAAATGCATTATTTAATTTCAATCAATCTCTAGAGCTCTTATAAAATCTGGATTTGGTTTTTGTCAATCATATTAACTCTTAACTTATATTGCATTTATTCAAACCTCTGGCTGTACCGAATATATCATATGGCGTTTATATACATTCATTTACATTCTTTTTTAAAAACTAGAGAAAAGTCTACCATCTTCATTCTTTAAAATTAGTGACAGGTCTAACATTTTCATTCAATATAAATAAAGTTGTTTATCAGACTACTGAACAATAAAAATTGTTTTTTCCAAGTTTTGACTTGAATGTTTGATATCAATAAAGATAACAACTTAACCAACAAAATGATAAAATTTTTTGACCAACTAGAGCTAAGATTCGTGCAGTTTTTGAAAAAGGGTAAAAAAATCATTATCAAATTCCAAATCAATGAATGTAGGAGATAACATAGCAGTAATTTTAAACAAGTCCTTTAAATTCTGGAATATCAGTGAACAAAAAATGATATTCAAAAATTTGATTGAAAAAAATTATTCCAAGAAAAATTTCAATTAGACTCTAAATTAAATTAGAATTTAAAATAATAAATAATCTATACTATTTTCTGTTTTATTTCATAATCATCATTTTATTTCTTGTTATCTGATTTTTATGTATAGCAAACTTTACCTGCGTTCTCACATAAATTCATTTGTATAGATATAATACCCAAATGTAATTATTTGTGTCCCTAACATTAATAATGTCCAGAAAGAGTAATACAAATTGCTTATTTCACAAATTGGTAATAATTTTAAACTGGATTTTAATGAATAGTGAAAGGAATAGCAGACACTTTTGGAGGGAAGTTTTATAAGAACCTATTACGAATATTAAGAATACAATTCGTTTGATGAATAGTATTATTCATTAAACTTTGTAACAAAAGTTTACAGAATATTTGCTATTTGCAAATATTCTACTTTGTTTAATCTCATTGGTGAAGTTAAACAAAATTAAGCCAGTACTTTATTCCACAATTAAAGTAAGGTTTTAATTTAAAACTATTATAAAACCAGAAATAGTTAAAACAGTCATTTTATGAAGCTTTTATACATTTTAAACTTTTTACGTGTGGTTAATTTTGCGTCAGTCTATTCATTTCAACATGAATAGACTGATGCCTAAACAACGCTTCCAAATTGTGCAAATTTATTTTAAAAACAATAGTTCTGTTCGAAATACGTATCGAGCACTACATCCATTTTACGGTCAACATAATCCTCCATCAGAGCAATTAATTCGATTAACTGTGGACCGTTTTCGCACCACTTTTACTCTAAATGATAATACGCATCCACAGAGACGTTGTACAGTATGCACTAAAGAAGCCATTGCTGCTGTAGAGCGTAGTGTAAAGGAACTGAATCAGTCTACCCGGCATCGTGCACAGGAATTGGAACTGTGTCCATCCACTTTGTGGAAGATTTTGTGTAAAGATCTTGGTTTGCGTGCTTACAAAATCCAACTCGTGCAAGAATTGAAGCCACGCGATTACCTAGCAAGGTGTACATTTGGTGAATGAGCCCAAAACAAGATTGCCGTCAATCCTGATTTTCATAAGAAAATTTTGTTTAGCGATGAAGCTCACTTTTGGTTAAATGGCTACGCCAATAAACAGAACTGCCATATTTGGAGCGAAGGCAATCCTTAAGTGCATGTTGAGACACAATTACATCCAGAAAAACTGACTGTTTGGTGAGCTTTATGGGCTGGTGAAATCATTGGTCCATACGTCTTTAAGAACGATGTTGGCCAGAACATAACAGTATATGGTGACTACTATAGAGCCATGATTACTGACTTTTTTGTTCCTCGATTAAACAACTATAATGTGCAGGAGCTGTGGTTTCAACAAGACAGTGCAATATGTCACACAGCTCGTGCCACTATTGATTTACTGAAGGAAACATTTGATAACCGCGTAATTTCAAGATCCGATATACGACCACAAATGTTGGAAAAAGTGATTGAAAATTGGTGAATATCTTAAATATATTGACGAATATCTTAAATACTTTTTTAACAACCTCCTAATATGGCTTTCAAAATTTATAATATCTTTAATAGTTGATAATAGAGTATTTATCAACTTCCATAACTGTTCCAGTAATCTAATCTGGAGATTAGATTACAAACGTAATCTAATCTCCAGATTAGATTACGTTTGAATCAGCCATGGCGGTCATATGCCAGAAATTATATCTAAATTATAATGTCAAAACATTATCTTTTGAATAAAGTCAAGTACATGTCATTTTTAAAAAACACCTTGTTTTATTCCATTTCAAAGTTCTATACCTGTAAAAAAAACACCCTTTACATGAATATAAAAAAAATATCTAGAACAGGCATAGCAGTTATGAAAAAAATTTTTTTGTTATTAATGAGGTATTATTTCCTTATGTTTATAGCAATATTTGTAATTTTTATTCCAAAGTTTAAAAAAAAATCATTCAAAATTCAACTACATACTTAAATATTGAGTTGAAGTTTTTTATAAGTCTTTTACATCATTACATTATCAAAAGAAAAATATGTAATGATAAAATATTGCAATAAATTGAATCATCCAAGTAAAAGTATGATAAAGATGTTTTAGTTAATTAAGATTATACACAATAAGCTGATCAACATTTTTATTTTTATATCATTATAAATCCAAGAGTTTAAATATAAAAAGTATAAAAACTCATGCACTGGAATGAAACTCCCCTGTATGTATAGACTACTGCAACACATTTTAAAAATGCTTTTTTCTTAGAAAAAAAATTTCAAATTTCAAATTCTTATTGCTTAAGAAAAAGTATTTACGCTTACCAAATGGCAACAATTTTGCAATGACGTAGTTTGAGATTCCACAACCTGCTTGATTACAAGCTGCTACACTTATGTTGTGAATGCTTACAGCCTGTAAGTTTGTCAAACTAAACTCAAGCATGTATATTTTTAACTGTTCAAAACAATAGCATAACCCTATTGTACCATTTGCATACAGTTGTCTTCTACAAATTTTATAACTAGTGATTATTCCACGACTATTCTCTAAAGGAATTGAATTCCAATTCACTCTGATTGTTGTTCTATTCCATGTGTAGGTAGAAATATATGATGGTGCATCAGGTACTAAAAATATTTTGCAAAATTATATAATAATATAATTTAATACCAAATAGTACAAAACTATAAAAAATAAGTATAAAATATTATTGTTTAAAAAATACATAAACTCTTTAAAATGAAAAAATTATTATAACACTTTTGTGTTTAACTAATTTTTTCATGTTTTCTGAGAAAAAAATTAAAATTTTTAAAATAAAAAAAGTATATTAGTTTTTTAAAATAAAAGTTTATAAATCTTAAAAAACTTTTTTAACAAACTTACACTTATGAATTAAGCAGCACAAACAATTAGTCACTTATGAGTAAAATAACACAAACACTTTAGGTGTTTTTGAAAAAGTTTTTAATTAATGTTAAATACTGAGCATTCTTCTAAAATATTCATAAATTACTAGAATTTTTTTGCCTCTGGACTGTAACATTAAAGCCCACTATCACAAAAAGGCTGCAAAGGACAAACAAGAACAATATGAAGTGAGTGCCAGTGATAGATTATCAAATAAAGATCACCTTTTAAGTAACTTAAAGATCTTTTTCCAAAGCTGTCCAAGGCTAAAGTTAAAACTGATTTCTTTGTTGGACCACAGATCAAGAACATCATAAAAAGATTACTACATTTTAGGGATACTTTGTAAAAGTGAATTACAGTACAACCGCAAATCTAAAAAATGTACTTGTCAAGCTTTTTAAGTGATTTTTTACTGGATGGAGTAGATGTAAACCTGTGTTATATTGTTTCATGTCTCCTTGATAGTGGCTATGCTATAACTCATCCTGTTACCTCCTTATGAGGGTACAGCTTTAAAACTCAGTTTAATGGTTCTGAGGCTGGCTGGAAGTAAGATTTCTAAATTCTGTGGTAGCTCTCAGAGAGGCTGATTGATGCAATAGCTGCAGAATACCAAAGTATTAACAGTGCCATGTTGCACATGGCACTGTTAATACTTTGGTATTCTGCAGAATGTTCTTAGTGAGACTAACTTAAATTCTGATATTACTTTTCAGATATCAGTGTTGATAAGTACTAGCCTTTAATTTGCAAAGACTCCAAAAGTCACATGCTTGGCATGGCAGTATACATATGCATTAATTCACCTATTTAATGTGAAATCAGGATCAAATCCTTTAACCATTCTTTTATGTACTTTTGCTTAGCACCTCTTCACTCTATCGCTTTTCTTGTTGTTCTTCGTTGATCTCCTTCTTCCCAAGGCTGCACTCTTTAAGATGTAATTTCTGATCAAATTGACCATGCCCTCTCTCTTTACTCCTCTACCAATATTGTTTTTATTAGTGACTTTAATGCTCATTACATTGAATGGGTGGGCTCTAATGCCACTGACCATGCTGGCACTAAAGCCTATAACTTCTGCATTTCTCAATCTCTCACTCAGATAGTTAACTTTATGATTCTTTTTCCTGACAACCCTAATCATTTACCTTCACTCCTTGATTTATGAATTGTCTCTGATCCTAGCTTGTGTTCAGTTTCTCCTTTTTCACCCTTGATCTGACCATGCAATAATCTCTATAAATATTTAACCTAATACTTCTTTTTGGACTCATCCTATCTTCACACTACTTACTACTTCCCTAAAGCTGACTGGGGTTCTACTATTTATATATATATATATATAAATATATATATATATATATATATATATATATATATATATATATATATATATTTATATATATATATATACATATACATATATATATGTATATATATATATATATATATATATATTTATATATATATACATATGTATATGTATATGTATATATATATTTATATATATATATATATATATACATATACATATATATATTTATATATATATATACATATATACATATATTTATACATATATATATACATATATATATATATATATATCTATATATATATATATATATGTGCATATATATATATATATATATATATATATATATATATATATATATATATATATATATATAATTTTGTTTAAATGAAAAACAACATTAATAGTACTTAAAGTTTTGTGCCATACACGACAATCATCAGCTGTTAAATACATTTAAAAAACGTTAGAAAAAACCATTTAAAAACAAACCCTTTTTACAAACGAATTAAAAATTATGGTAGAACAATTTCTGACGTAATAAAAGATGTAACTATTCAGTCTCCGGTATCAAAAGAAAATTTTTAAAAGTAACGATCTTATTTTCATCCAATGCAATTTGAAAATAGTTAGCTATCTTGATGTGACATTTGATCTCAATAACAATTCTTTTCAACCATACTATAAATGTGACAATGAGCTGAATTATGTTCACTCTGATTCAAACCACCCACTTGGTATTATTAAAAGACTCCCTAGCACATTTGAATTGAGATTATCTACCACATCAGTAAATGAATCTGTTTTCTATAATGCTACCCACCTTATGAAGAAGCATTAAAAAAGTGTGGCTATAATTACAAACAGAGATACCAACCTCAAGTTACCTTGACTAAAAACAAAAATTGAAAGTGAAAAGTCATATGGTACAACCCTCCATTTAGTTAGAATGTGGAAACAAAAATAGACAGTTGTTTACTAACATTAATTGACCTGTACTATCCAGTAAACCATAAATTTCACAAAATATTCAACAGAAATTCAATCAAAGTAAGTTATAGCTGTATGCAAAACGTAAGGCCTATAATTAGTTTATATAACCACAAAATTTTACACAGTGATACAAATTTGAATGCAAGAACTTGCAACTGTATTTCGAAGACCACTTGCCTATTGAACAATCAATGTTTATTAAGTAATATTGTTAATCAACTTACTGTGATTAATGAAAATCCTAATTCTGAAGAAAAAGAAAAAGAATATTTCAGTATCAGTGAAACAGCATTCAAGCTTAGATACACAAATCATTCAAAATCTTTTAATGCCGTGAAATACAGGAATAATACCGAGCTTTCTAAGGAGATTTGGAGTTTAAAAGAAAAAAACATAAAACACACAATAAAATGGAAAATTACAAAATGCTGTAAACCTATCAAAACAACATCCAAAGTTTGTAACCTCTGCTTTCATGAGAAATTTATAACTTTATACCACAAAGAAAACAACTTGTATAATAAAAAAGACAAAATATTATCTAAGTGGCAATACTCCAACAAATTTCTGCTGTCCTCTTTTGATATCGGAGACTAAATAGTTACATCTTCTATTACGCCAGAAGTCGTTCTACCGTAATTTTTATTTTATTTAAAAAAGAGTTTATTTTTAAACCGGTTTTTTTATTGTATTTAAGAGATGATGATTGCCATGGATGGCACAAAACTTTAGGTACTAATAATAATGTTGTTTTTCATTTAAACAAAATTTAAATATTTATTGCTCTATTATAGAAATATTGAGCACTTTTTTACGTTCAAGAGTTTTTGTATTATTCAAATATAATATAATACATAAACAACCAATCAAAAAAAATATATATATATATACAGGGTGCAGAAAAAGTTCCCGTACAAAAGCATAATTTAAAAAAATTATCTGTATGATGTTTTCTTTCAATAGATAGTGTGTTTTTAGTATTCTTTTGTATTCTTTTAGTATTTTTTAGTATTATTTTGTTTTAAATTAAAGTGTTATTTGTTTTTTTGTCTTGTACAGGAACTTTTGCTATTTTTGCTGTTTATATTTTTGTACGAGAACTTTTTCCGCACTCTGTACATATAAATGTATATATATATATATATATATATATATATATATATATATATATATATATATATATATATATATAATATATATATATATATATATATATATATATATATAGATGACAGTTATGTAAGTATTCACCATATTGTTTGATATAAGAGTTACTATGAGAAGTCCATTAAATTTATGATTGTTTTGTGCAGAACTGCATTGCTACATAGGTTAACTTGTTCATTCAATGTAAAAAAGGATAAATTCAATAATTTGCATTGCTAAATTCAAATTGAACTGCTGTTACTGCATGCATATTGCAGGTCACTATAGTTGTTTAGTTTAACATATCTATTACATCAAGTTTGATTACTTACTTAGTACATGTTGTTTACTATGTGCTATTGCATCATTCACTAATAACTCAATATTCTATGATGATGTCCGCAGTAGTAACAATACTGAATGTGTAGATGTGCAGATAATGATTATTTGATTCATATAAAGTTGAATTGATTCTGAATTACACACATGTAGTAATTACACTTATGTAGTAACACTACATATTATTATATAATAATGTTTATTTCTGAAGCTTTAAGATATAAAAAATATCCATGACAAACTCTTGTAACTATTATGAATTATACATAATGTGACTGAATAGGCCAGCTCCACAGGGTTGGAGAAATTACAATTGAGAGGTATGCTCTTTTGCTAAATTATCAACACTGTATTATTTTTGTTTCAGTGGTCACCGGTAGCAATGGCCACCACCACAACTATAAAGGATGAAGGCATGAAGACAAGACATCAGTCTCTAGTGTGGCTGATTGAAGCACCAGCCTCTAACCTTTTGCATTTTGTGTGGACGTTTGGACCATATTTTTGATATCGCTTACCAGAATGCACAAGAACTGATCAAGATCCCCAAGGATTAGGCCTTCTTGAACGGTCAGAAACAAGGCAGAAAGGGTTACATGGCAGAAGTAGATAAAATTATGAAGCAGAAAGTGGAATTACAAGAAAGTAAGAGGAAAAAGGAAAGTGGAATTAAAAGAAAGTAAGAGGAAAAAGGAGTAAGAGATTGAAAGAGCAACTATTGTCATGCAAACCAAGAAAAACACACTTATTACAAAACATGTGGCGGCAGCTTCGGATCAAACTAAAGTAACAGACAGAGAAGCTCCTCATCTGTTAGCTGCTACAGCTGATGCTCTTGGCCATGACATTTAGGAGTTGCCACTGAGTCATAGCTCTATCCATCAGGCCAGGATGCAATATCAGGAGGCATTCGCAACAGACCTGAGAAGTAAATTCACTCCTAGTTCAGCATTAGTTGTTCACTGGGATGGAAAGCTGTTGCCTGACATCACTGGGAAACAAAAGGTTGATAGATTGCCTGTTATTGTATCCGGTGTTGAAACAGAACAACTACTTGGCGTTCCAAAAATTACTTTCAGGACCAGAGAAGCACAGGCAGTCACTGTAGTTTGATGTATCAATGACTGAAATGTTCGTGACATTATAAGAGGATTATGTTTTAACACAACTGCTAACAACATGGGTCAGTATGCAGGTGTATGCAGTCTGATACAAAAAGCTCTTCACCGTGAACTTTTATATCTTGCATGTAGGCATCATGTTATAGAAATTGTAACTGATAAGGCCTTTTCATCAATGAAAATAGCTACATCCACGGGTCCAGATACTCTGTTGTTTATGAAATTCCAAGACAATTGGAATCGGATCGACCAGAGCAATTTCCAGACAGTAGCAGATGCTGTAGAGATTGCTGATTTCAAAGCTCGTATAATTCATTTTGCTGAGACAAATATTGAAATCTTTTAACCTCAAGATGATTACAGGGAACTCTTGGAACTAGCAATCATCTTTCTAGGAGAAACTCCATGGCGTGGTGTTTATTTCACAGCACCTGGAGCTTTGCACCAGGAAAGCTGGATGGCTAGAATCATTTATTCATTCAAAATGTGGATGTTCAGGTCTTAATTTAAACTTAAAGCTGGTAAAGAAAAAGGAATTTTCCAGTTTCTCTTCTTTATATGTCACGTTTACATTGAAGCATACCTCCTTGTGCAGTTACAGCACCCGCCAATGATCTTTGTTTGCTATGCCAATTATCTGAATACAGAAATCAAGCCATTAGACAGGCTACAGTTACACCATTCAACCGCCATTTGTGGTATTTGAGTAAAATAACTATTGGTTTATCTTTCTTTGATTTCAGTGAAAAACAGACAGTAATCAGCAATATGCAACGTGTACAAGCTAGCTCAGACCATCCACCACCGAGACTTGACTCTAAGTTTGTCAACCCAAATGCATCCATGAGTGCATTTTTAACCTCAAACACCAGAAAGTTCTTTGAATCCTGCAGCTGAGTGATGCATTTCTGAAGTTGTCACCAGAACAGTGGAAAGAAAACTGTGACTACGTTGCCTTAGAACAAATCGTGTTGACTCTAACCATAGTTAATGACTCCGCTGAAAGAGGAGTGAAACTCATACAGGATTACAATTCACTGCTAACAAAAATTGAAGAACAGAAACAGTACTTATTGCAGAATGTCCAGGAACATCACCACAAATTTCCAGAATCCAAGAAAGGCACTTTGCTGTTGGGACTTTCAAAAGCCGAATAAGTTTTTTATAGCACTGAAGATTGACTGTATTGACTACTGTTTTAAACATAAACTACAAAATAACTAAAATTGATATATCTGTCAGTCCTACTTTTCCGTTATTTAGTAAGTGCATTAGTACAGTTGCAACTGTTGAATAATAATAAATTATTTGCTGTTGAAATCTCTAAAAATGCTTCAAATCACTTCAAATTTTTACAAAATTTTTGTTTTAGTAGATAAATAAGAATGCGAGGTTCCAATATATATATATATATATATATATATATATATATATATATATATATATATATATATATATATATATATATATATATATATATATACAGTTTAACGGTTCTGAGGCCGGCTGGTAGCAGATTCCATCAACAGCTTAAAAATTTCAGAGTAATAACAGTGCCATGTTGCGCATGGATGGTGTGTCTGTTAGTACTTTTGGTTTGAATTGTCACATTTGGAGCCCTTTGTTATGGCCTAGGGTTTATTAATGGTAATAAGGCAATTGCTTAGACTATTACATAGTGTACTGAGTACTATCTGTGCTTTGAGGCAAGTTCGATAACCAATTTAAATAACCAAGTTCTCTATATCTATCATCCACTAATGTCTATGTTCTTCGAAGTAACTTTTCTTCTGTTGAGTCTTATCTCTTGCAAAGTTTACCAAACCTACTTGCTCTTTGTAAGACTAATTTGAGTTCAGCTTTCTGATCTTGTGATCTTAGAGTTGATGGCTAGCTTCTTATAACATGTAAAGGCCACATGCTCGGACTGGGCATTTACATTCCTAAGAATTCACCATTTTGTAAGGAAACTAGGTTTAAATCAACAGAGTATTCTTTTATGTGCTTTGTTTAGCACCACTTCACCCTATAACCTTTCTCTTTGTTCTATATTGCTCTCCTTTATCTCAAGACAGTACTCTTTCCGATGTTGTTTCTGATCAAATTGACCAAACCCTCTCTCTTTATATCATTTTTGTTAGTGACTTTAATGCTCATCACATTGAATGGCATGGATCTTGTGTTGGTGACTTTGCAGGTGTTAAGGCCCACAACCTTTGTCTATCTCAACCTCTGACACAAATAGTCAACTTTCTAACTTGCTTTCCAGAAAATACAAATAATTTATCTTCTCTACTTGACTTATGTCTTGTTTCTGAGCTTAGTCAGTTTCTCCACATTCACTTTTAGGTGCTTCTGATCACAGTTTGATCTCTCTAAAACTATAATCTCATTCTTCTTCATCTTCAGAATCCCCTTATTGTACCTTCTTACAACAACCGTAAAGCTGACTGGGACTCTTTCCTTGATTTTTTTAGTGATGGCAATTGGGTAAAAATCTTTCATCTTCCTGCTGACAAATGTGCTTTTTACATAACTTCTTGTATTCAAACTGGGATGGAATCTTTTATTCCCTCTCACTGGTTCCTAGTCAAGCCTCACTCTCCTCCATGGTTTTCCTCTTATTGTGCTGCTGCAATTTCCAATCGTAACCATTACTTCCATATCTTTCAGCAAAACAACTTTCCAGAAAACAAACTATCGCTTGAAACCATTGGAAAGAGGTTTTGTCAAACAGCAAAGCCTGCTATTCTCAGGTCAAGGAATCTTGTATTTCATCTCAAGAAGTAGGCTTTAATGACATCTGGAGAACCATTAACAATATATATATTAAGGGCAAATCTGTTATTCCACCTCTCTTGTATGGTTCAGATTTTGCCACCTCACCTAAAGACAAAGCTGAATTGTTTGCTAAGAACTTCTCATCAATATCATCTCTTAATTCAATTAGTCACGTTCTACCTGACATAGCCCAGAATTAGATTAATGATTTAGTTGACATTCGTATCACTCCAGCCTCTATATCTATAGTGATTTCCTGCTTAGAATCATCTTCAGCTTGTGGTCTGGACAACATACCTGTTATAGTCTTGCAGAAGTGTTCTCAGGAGCTCTCATCTATACTTTTGAAACTATTTAACAAGTGCTTTCCAGAGTCATATTTTCTAGCCTGGTGGAAAGCAGCATCTGTTTCCTTTTTTTCAAGAATTCTGAAGAGCGACCTGACTTGTCCAACTAACGCCCCATTAGTCTTCTTCCTATTGTAAGCAAGGTTTTTGAGTCTTTAATTAACAAACACTTAATCTCTCATCTTGAACCTAATAACTAACTTTCTGATCATCAATATGGATTTCAATCTTCTTGTTCAACTGCTGATTTGTTAATGGTAACAACTGACAGGTTTTAGCGTGTATTAGATAGATGTGGAGAGTTAAGGCTATCGCTTTTGACATTTCTAAAGCTTTAGTTTGATAAAGTTTGGCATGCTGGTCTTCTCCATGAGCTTTCTTCTTACGGTGTATCAGATAACATCTTTAAGATTATTGGATCTTTCCTTACCAATCATAACATAAAAGTTGTCCTCGATGGACAGCACTCTTCTTCATTTTCTGTAACTTCAATGGTTCCTCAAGGTTCTATCCTTACCCCTATTCTCTTTTTAATTTACATTAATGATCTCCCAGAAATTCTCACATCTAAGGTGGCATTGTTTCTTGATGATACTACCATTTATTCTTGTCTTGATAGGAGCTTACTTGGGGGGAGCATTTGAACTTGAAAAGGATCTCACTTCTGCTACAGCATGGGGCTTTCAATGGCTGGTGAACTTTGAACATAAATAAATAACATAAAACTCAATTTTTTTCAACTAATTGTTATCGCAATAATCTAGATCATCCTATGTTTATAAATGATAATGTACTTGATGAGTCATCTATCCTTCGTCTTCTAGGATTAACTCTTACTAATTTTTCATAGAAACGATATATCAAATCGATAGCAAAATTAGGTTCTGCTACAGTTACATCTCTTTATTGTGCTTGCCATTTTCTTACTCAGGATTTTCTTCATCTCTACAAATCTCAAATCTGTTCTAGTATGGAATACTGTTGCCATATCTGGGGCGGATCTTCAAATGATGTACTTTCTCTTTCACACAATGGGCAAAAATACACTGTAAACATAGTTGGACCTGCTCTTGCAGCCAACATCCAACCATTATCACACTGGGGCAATGTTACTTTTCTTTCTCTTTTCTATAAATACTAAAATAAGTGCTGCTCTAAAGAGCTAGTGCCTCTTGTCCCATCTACTAAAATTTATTATTGTGTTACTCATGTCTCATCCTTTTTCGGTGGCTGTTCCTAAGTGCTCCAAAAATTCTTATTTTTCAAGTTTTTTCCTCAAACATCAGTTCTTTGGAATTCACTCCCTTCCTCGTGTTTTCCTGGTTTGTATAATTTGCAATTTTTAAAGTCACCTGTTAATTGTTACCTTTACCTATTTAAATTATGTTAGTGTATTCTACAAATAGAGTGCTCAATGTTCTTAAAGAACAGAGCAATAATAAATTAGTAAAAATTAGTAAAAACACTTATTTAATTATATAAGTATTTTTATTAATTTATATATATATATATATATATATATATATATATATATATATATATATATATATATATATATATATATATATATATATATATATATATATATGTGTATATATATATATATACACTTATATATTAATTTATATATATATATATATATATATATATATATATATATATATATATATATATAAATGTGTGTATATATATATATATATATATATATATACAACCCTCTGAATTAGGAAAAATGAGGTCGGCAATAATTTGTTGACCTCAATCTTTTAAAGGTTGGCATCAGGTCAGCAAAAAGAATTTGATATAAAGGTCTTACCATAAAACATAGAAATGAGGTCGGCATAAAATTGCCAATCTCAAACACTTTTTGGTTGGCAGTTAGGTTGGCATTGCCGAATGCCGACCCTAATTCCAAGGGTTGTGTATATATATATATATATATATATATATATATATATATATACATATATATATATATATATATATATATATATATATATATATATATATATATATATATATATATATATATATATATATATATATATATATATATATATATATATATATATATATATCATTTATTTAACAGAATACTTTTATTAAAATAACAAATAACAAACATTATAATGTATTAAAGAAAAGCAAACAAGTGTGCATAAACATTAATATTAATAATGATAGTTATAAAATCAATAATACACAAAAACAAATAGACTAAATTTAAAAAACTCAACATAAAAAAATAACCTTGAAAGCATTCATTCATATCATTACTGATAATGTAGTACCAAGTAAAATTTTCCCACCTTCCATAAAAAGGATTGCACCATTCGCATGTACTATTTCGAGGTGTGCATGCAAGATCCCCTAAAATTTAAAAAAAATACAAATAGTAAAACTAAAATATATCACTAATTAATTTGTCAAAAATAAAATTGCATTTATTATTATTATAATTATAATATTACAATAATTACTACTATAATTATTCCAATAATTATTATTGATACATGCTAGGAGTTACCAACAAGAAAGGGGTTGGTGTAGGGTACCATAATTATAGAATAACTATTACATCATCAAAATAAAATTAAATAATATTTTAGAAAAATTGTTATACTATCTTACTTAAAAGTTAATAAAAGTTGAATAAATTTTAAATCTGGGTTTACAAAAATTTCGGGAATTGCTTATTCCATGAGTTCAATAGAAATATACCTTTTTTCCCTGACTTTTTCTTTTTACAAATGTTTTCCCCAACAATACATAAAATGGGTTCTTAGGGTAAATTCTCCTTCATGTACAGCCTACTATATAACACAGCCAGATTTGCTGCTGTTTTCTTTTTATAATGTGCACTGAAAACTTTTAAATTTACTGAAAACATCAACATTTATATTAAAAAAGTTTTATCAAGTCAAGGTTCTTTAAAAAATATATATATATATATTATGTTGTTATGCCTTTATTTATTTGTCTTACATGGTTTGTCGAACTTTAAAGGCAGCAACTTCATATTTTCTAATGTTTCTATTTTTAATCTGTTGCTCATTGTTGAAGTACATGTTGGTAACAAGGGTTTTTACCAATTTTTTTCCCCATTCCTCATGTTCTATACACATAAAACCGCTATCATTTGCTTGATACATTTCAAGCGCCAACAAGGATGCACTTTTTATATTATGGGAATATATTAATTTCTTTACAGTGTCCAAAATTATAAACCCCATTACAAACATGACTAGCTAATGGTTTAAAAGGTTTTGTTAAACCATCACATAAAAAAAATATCCAGATATTCTGTTAAGACTTGGTTGAAATTTAATGATGTCAGACAGTTAGATTTATCCGCAACCTTTTTTTAATGTAACCAGCTACATTAATGGCAACTTCGTAAGAGTCATGACACAGCCTATTATAAATATTGTAGCCATATTTTTCCAATTTCATTAAAAGGTTATTTTTGTCAATTTTTGTATTAGATTTAAGATTGCTTGTCCAACTATTGATATTGACTTTAAAGAGGGATTTCATGCATAATATCTTTTCAGAGTTTTGAACTTCACAAAAACTGACTAAAAACCTTCCACCACTGATTTGACAATGTTTACTGAAATGTCTTTCTAATGGATCAGTTTGAAACCTGCTAGTTAAAATATACTTATATCCTTCTGAAAATAAATCTTCCATCAGACTTGCGGTACCTTTCAGTGTTTTAATTAATGCATTAGTTGTTTGAACAGACTAAGTATATTTACAACATTTTTTAAATTGTAGTATTTTTCATTTATAAATCCATATTGCAAAATTTCAAAAAAACTGTTTTTTAATATAGTTGCATTACCAATCCTGTAATTTGTGTTAAACATTACCTTTGAATTAAATATAGTCTACTTAATATTAATAAGTTTTAAAAATCCAGCAGCTGCAGTTTTGTTTGGAAAATAGCTGATGATTGCAGCAGAGGTGGTTTCATTAAAAATATTTAAAACCAAAGGAATACTTTGTTGTTTTTAGGATGTAAAGTTTGGGCAGATAACTTGAAAGCTTTTTTTTAAAATAGCAGGTAACAATCAACTTTCTCATAGACGCAATAAAGAAGTTTCACCAGCTTCAACATGATCATCAAAGAAGTTTCACTGGCTTCAACATGAATAATGTCATCAAAGAAGTTTCACATGCTTCAACATGAATAATGTCATCAAACTTGATGAAATCAAAACCGTTTTTGAATTTAACAATTCAAAAACGGTTTTGATTTCATCAAGTTTGGTTAAATTAGGTGGAAATACAAACCGTTTTTGAATTTAACAAATCATTCCTAATATTTTTTAGTAAATGAACATTGTTGTATAAATTGTAAACCGGGTGTCCCATAAAAGTAAAAAAGATGTCATTATCTTGTTCACTAAATTTTAAACGTAGAATCTTAAATGCTGAAACATTTGTTGCATGATTTTCAGTTATAGCTCATACATTAAAAGATGTTTTATATAAAGTTTCTATATATGAACTAATCAAAGAACTAGAAATTTGAAACTTTAATTATTTTAATGAATTCTTAGATTACTATATATTATCATTACTATTTTTATACATTGTCATTACTATTGTTAAACATTATCATTACTATTGTAATATATTATTATTTCTACGACTCTATATTATTCTTAACTATATTATAACCAACTATTATTAATACCATTACCTTAGAGTGGGTTGATTTTTTTTTTTAAATTTCAAAAACGGCAGGGTTACTTTTGGTGAAGAATATTATGGGGATTCCGAATCTGCAAAAAAAAATTATAAAAATAATATCTAGCTGGGTGGGTCAACATTGTTTTGAACAGAAAAATGACTAAAATATGACTTATTAACAGTGGGAAATAACAATTTAAAACCAAAATTTTTTTAAATTTTTGATTAACTCAAAAACTGTTATGTTGAATTTTAAGAAAATTGAATATTTGGTTCAAAAAGTTATAAAAATAAACACAAAAAAGGAGTTTTTGTAAAGTGTATTTTTACAAAAATTAGGCACTTGTTTCATATTTTTAGACAAAGAATGTTACGGTAAAGAGTGTTTTTTTTTCCTGTTTTATCAAACTTTAAAAGTAAGGGGAATTCATTTTTGTGGGGAATTTTATGGGAAATCTGAATCTGGAAAAAAATAAAAAAAGATGTCTTGCTGGGGAAACGCTTAGTTTTCAATGAAAAAATGACTAAAACATTAATAAATAAAGAGAATAAATTAAAAAAAAAAACTTTTTTTAAATATTTGATAAACTCAATATAAACTGCTGAGCTTTATGAAAATGTTATACTTGGTAAAGAAGTCAAAAAAATAACCACACTAAGGGCTTTTTATTAAGTTTTAAAAATAAGGGTAGTTTATTTTTGTGAAGAATTTCATGATGAATCTGAATATGCAAATAAAAACTAGATCTGAAAAGGTCTTGATTAAAGGATCCACCTTTTTATAGAAATGAAATCAAAATTTATTAGGAGGAAGAATTAATATACTAATACTATATAATTTAATAATATAAAGTATTAATATGAAGGGCTTATTGTGAAACAATGACAAGCCACAAAAACAAATACTTGAGAAAAATGACTTTTAAGTTTTATTTAAATCTATAAAATCAGTGCTTACAGTAAGATGATTTTATAATTATAGCTCCAATTTTAAGAATTATGCTTAATATCTTTTTGGCTAATGCGTATACTATTTATGATTATAAAAATGATAATAACTCACTTTTGAAAAAAGTGTGGCTTGTCATTGTTTCCCAATAAGCCCTTCATATATATGTATGTATACACACACATGTTAACACACACACACACACACACACACACACACACACACACACACACACACACACACACACACACACACACACACATATATATATATATATATATATGCCTGGGCATTTACATTCGTAAGAATTCACCCATTTGTCGTGAAACTAGGTTTGAATCCATAGACTATTCTTTCATGTGCTTTCGTTTAGCACCACTTCACTTTATTGCCTTTCTCTTTGTTTTATATCGCTCTCCTTCATCTCAAGACTGCACTCTTTTTAATGTTGTTTCCTTAAAGCTGACTGGGATTCTTTCCGTGATCAAGTCTCACTCTCCTCGATGGTTATCCTCACATTGCGCTGCTGCGATTGCCAATCAAAACCGTTACTTCCATATCTATCAGCAAAATAATACTCCAGAAAACAGACATCTGTTTACTACTGCTAAAAACCATTGTAAAAAGGTTTGTCTAACGCCAAAGACCACTATTCTCAACTCATGAAATCTTGTATTTCATCACAAAAATTAGGCTCTTGTATGGTTCAGACTTTGTCACCTCACCTAAAGACAAAGCTGAATTGTTTGCTAAAAACATTTCATCAATATCATCTCTTGATTCCACTAGTTCCGTTCTACCTGATATTGCCAACAAACAGGTTGATCCATTGCTTGACATTCGTATCACTCCAACTTCTGTATCTAAAGTAATTTCCTGCTTATACTCTTCTACAGCTTGTGATCCGGACAACATACCTGTTATTGTCTTGCAGAAGTGTTGTCCGGAGCTGTCGTCTATACTCTCAAAACTATTCAACAAGTGCTTATCAGAGTCTTGTTTTCCAGCCTGCTGGAAAGCGGCATCTGTTATCCATATTTTCAAAAATTCTGAAGAGCAATCGGATTCGTCTAACTACTGTCCCATTAGTCTTCTTCCTATCATAAGCAAGGTTTTTGAATCTTTAATTAACAAACACTTAATTTTTCATCTTGAATCTAATAACTTACTTTCTGATCATCAATATGGATTTCGATCTTCTCGTTCTACAGCTGATTTGCTAACAGTAATAACCAATAGGTTTTATCATGCATTAGATAATGTGGACGGTTAAGGCCATCGCTTTTGACATTTCAAAAGCTTTTGATAAAGTTTGGCATGCTGGTCTTCTCTATAAGCTTTCTTTTTACGGTGTATCTGGCGACATCTTTAAGATTATTGAATTCTTCCGTATAATCGTAAATTATAAAATTATGAAATCGTAGTATAAAAGTTGTCCTCGATGGACAGCACTCTTCTTCTTATTCTGTAACTTTAGAGGTTCCTCAAGGTTCTATCCTTGGCCCTATACTCTTTTTAATTTACATTAACAATCTTTCAGATACTCTCACATCTAAGGTGGCATTGTTTGCCGATGATACTACCATTTATTCTCGATGTGATAAGAAGCCAACACTCTCTGATTGCTTGGAGGGGGCATTTAAGCTTGAAAAGGATCTCACTTCTGCTACAGCATGGAGCTCACAGTGGCTGGTGAACTTCAATTCGGATAAAACTCAATTTTTTATTCAGCCAATCGTTATTGCAATTATTTAGATCTTCCTACATTTATGAATGGTAATGTACTCGATGGTCATCCACTATTCATCTTTTAGGATTAACTCTTACTTCTGTTCTTTCTTGGAAACCATATATCAAATCTGTTGCAAAGTTAGCATCTGCTAAGGTTGTATCTCTTTATCGAGCTTGACACTTTCTTACTTCGGGTTCTATTCTCTATCTCTATAATCTCAAATCCGGCCTTGTATGGAATACAGTTGCCATATCTGGGGCGGATCTTCTAATGATGCCCTTTCTCTTTTAGACAAGGTGCAAAAACGCATTGTAAACATAGTTGAACCTGCTCTTGCAGTCAACCTCCAACCATTATCACATCGTCATAATGTTGCTTCTCTTTCTCTTTTCTACAAATACTGTAATGGGCACTGCTCTAAAGAGCTAGCGTCACTTATTCCATCTACTAAAATTCATTCTAGTGTTACTCGTCATTTAATTAAGTCTCATCCCTTTTCTGTGACTGTTCCTAAGTGCTTTAAAAACTCTTATTACTCAAGTTTTTTTCCTCGAACATCAGTTCTTTGGAATTGTCTTACTTTATCTTGTTTTCCTGATTCATATAATTTGGAATCCTTTAAGTCGTCTGTCAATTGTTATCTTGTGATACAATCTTCATCTTTTCTCATCCAGTAACTTCCAACTTTAATTAGTGGCTGCTTGCAGCCTTGTTGGAAGCAAAGATGTTTAAAATATATATATATATATATATATATATATATATATATATATATATATATATATAAATATATATATATTATAATATATATATATATATTATAATATATATATATATATGTGTATATATATATATATATATATATATATATATATATATATAATATATATATATTATAATATATATATATATATATATTATAATATATATATATATATGTGTATATATATATATATATATATATATATATATATATATATATATATATATATATATTATTATTATTATTATAATATATAACAATAATAAAAAATATATATATATTATATGTGAATACTGGATGGGAAGGAGGTGTCATACAGTTTGTTGAATTAAAACTTAATAAAAGGCTGAACTGGCTCATATGTGCTCTCCAGACAAATGAACTACCCTTCAGACTTATTGTCTTGATAATTTGCAATGGATACAAAATCGTAACAGCGCACAGTGGGCCAGGTGGTAGACAAAACCTCAAAAAAAAAATTTCGAAATACTTCCAACTATTTAGTACATTATATTTATAAGAGCATAATGTATGGTTTAAAACATTATTTGTAGTTTAATTGTACATCATAAATGTACAATTATTATTTACAATTGAATATAATGATGAATTAATTTTTCTTTTTTTTTTAATATACCATAACAACATAACTATAACAACAAATAACTTTTAAATTATTTATCATATGCGAAATTAATTGACATATTATTAAAATTTAATTTGATAGCTTTTCAAAAAATACCATAACAAATTCCAAGGTCTTGTATTAAAGTCACAGTTTTATTTTGAAATATAAAGGTAAGATTCTTGTTTATAGTATAAAAATATTATGTTAAAAGTGGCTCATATAGTTTAGAACCTGCTGGAACAGCATATTAATGTTAGAATAAGTTAATACAATATATGTACAGCCTGTTGGTGCTGTTTTATTCTGCTCATAGCTGCCCCTTTAGGTTTGGTAAACATTTAAAAAATATATATTGTTGTAAAATGCTATTCGCGACAAACCTATTTTTTGGTTTGTTGTCATTATTAGGTGTTGTGCTTATTGTACTGGCCTAATTAAATATATCTGAAATAAAAATAATGGCCATATTCATGTTATATTAGTTTATAGTGGTTGCACTAATAATTTTAAATTAATTTTTTTGTAGTTGATATGAAGATAAGTGATGTCCATAACCGTATACGGCATGACCAACTAAATCCGAGTGATAAATCATTTTCTTTGTCTGTAGAAGCTATTTTAGTCTCTATGAATTTGGGTTCTACTGGGTGTGCTGCATTTTTAAAAGTTTATCAAAAGAAATGGAAGGATGCAAACCGAGGAAACATAAAGTTTGAGAGTAAAAATAAAAATTGGTTGACTCAGGACTTTAAATCTACATACAGTAATAATATATCTAAGCCTGATAATTCTAGTCAATTACATAAGATTGGTGGAAGACCAAGTTGTTCCTTTAAAGTTGCTTCTGACAAAACCAAAAGGAGAAGACTTAATGATATTATAAATAATTTTTCTAGTGATGAGTTGCTCCACTCAGCAAGGCTTTAATTAAGAAATGAGTATAGTTATGAGGCTGCCAAGCAAGTTGCTGAGATATCAGAGCCTTCTAGTCAATTTAAAAAGTATACACCTGATGAAGGTCTGGCATTAATTATAGATGGTGGCATGTCAAAATCAACCTACCAACTTATGAGAAATGGAGCTGAAGAACGTGACTGCCATATATATCCTTCATACAACAACATAGGATTGTCCAAAGCTAAGTGCTATCCAGAGAACATCTTTGTTGATGATTATTCAGCACATGTACCACTACAAGAATTATTAAAACATACAGTAAAAAGACTTTGTGAGGTGCAAGCTCCTGTGATCAGCACAATGCTAGATGGTTTGACCCGGTTGACTTTGCGTTGCAAGGCTGGGTTTGATGGGGCTACTGGGCAAAGCATGTACAAGCAAATTAGTAGTGAGGAAGCTGGAGATCGTAACTTAAAAAAAGAAGAATCTCTGTTCATTACCTGCTTAGCACCACTAGAACTCAGTGGGTTCTGTAATAACAAAAAAGTACTATTATGGCGAAATGAAAAGCCATCATCTACTGCATATTGTCGTCCAATAAGATTTTCTTTTCAAAATGAAAGCAAAGCAGTTGTTATAGAAGAAGCAAAATATTTAGAATCTGAAATCAAAAAATGTGGTGTTTTTAATTTTACTTTTAATGGAAAGGAACTGGTTGTCAAAAGTATTATTGAACTGACCATGATTGATGGCAAAATTCAAACTATTCTGTCTCATGTGACTAACTCAACTCAATGTTGCTCTGTGTGTGGTGTGTCTCCAAAAAACATGAATAACTTAGAAATGGTGCTGAAATTGGACAATTCTAATAATTTAGAATTGAAATATGGTCTTTCTAGCCTGCATGCCTGGATTAGGTTTTTTGAGATGATATTGCATATTGGATATAAACTAGAAACTCAAAAGTGGCAGTCTAGAGCTATAGAAGATAAAGAAAATGTTATGCAAGTGAAGAAACGTATACAGACAGAATTTATGAACCAAATGGGACTAGTTGTGGATTTCCCAAAAAGTGGAGGATCTGGTAAGTGAAATTACATAAATACTTTTATATAAATCATCAGGTTAACTATCACATATATACAATTTGTAGGTACCAGTAATGATGGTAACACTGCCCGACGAGCCTTTGCAAACTATCAATCAACTGCCAAAATTTTGAAAGTAGATGAAACTCTTTTATTTTATTTTTACATCATACTAGTCACTTTATCATCTGGATTTGAAATTGACACTGTCAAATTTAAAGAGTTCTGTATTACTGCTCTTAAACTTTACATATCTAAGTATTCCTGGTATTACATGGCACAATCAGTACACAAAATTTTAGTTCATGGCCATGCCATCATTGCTAGACAGTACTTGCCAATTGGACTGATGTCAGAGGAGGCCCAAGAGGCCTGTAACAAGGATTTTAAAAAGTTTAGGGAAGATTTCAGTAGAAAGACTTCCAGAATTGACACAAATCGTGACCTAGTTAACAGGCTACTTGTATCTAGTGATCCTGTCATAACATCATTAAGGAAGTGTCATAAAAAAAATGGTAAGAGTTTAAAAAAATACCCCAGTGAAGTTTTGGCTTTGCTGAGGGAATCAGCTCCACCTTCTTCTTTTTCTTTGTAGCTAAACACAATTTGTTGTTTGATTTTTAAAAAAGGTTGATATTGAAAAAAATATTTTTTTACTACCTAAGCCAATTAAATGTCTTTTATTTTATTAAAAATTAAAATATTCTTGTTAAAAATAAATATTATTTCATATATAATGATTATTTATATATCTAAATAGGTTTGTGGACCAATTGGGTAATAATTAGGTTTTGTCCACCACTTCCCATATACCTGGCCCACTGTGCAGCGTAATGAAATCTAGAGTGTTACCTGAAAAATTAATAAACCTTGAAATAGGTCCTGTTTTTCATTCCAGATGGCATACTACAGCCAACCGTTTTTGTAGATTGTGAGTTTTAGTTCATTTTCTAACAGAAAAAAAACTTAAAAATCTACGATTAATTATTGAATTTATAGTTGGTGTGTATTTTCCTTGCTGGTTTCATATCAAGGAAAAAACGTTCCTGGTTAGATGGACCTCAGCATATTTTATTCGAATAAAAAAGCTCCTGGTTAGATGGACCTCAGCATATTTTATTCGAATAAAAAAGTTCCTGGTTAGATGGACCTCAGCATATTTTATTCAAATTGAAACAACTAAAATGTAAAAAAATTTTTGCAATGAAAATTGTAAAGAGATCTGCATGGTTTGCATTTAGTCAATGCATTATTCAGACTCTTTTGTGTTCCAAAGATAAAGAAAAACCAAAAATTAGGAGTGCAAAAGGTGCTAGAGATTAGAGGGGAGGGTGATAATAATTCTCAGTTTAGAGATAATTCAGTAAGAATTTGCAAAACCCCATGCATAAATACTGATGCTGATAAATTGACCAATCTAATTGAGTGGAAAGATTCAATATACAAACCACTACATACCACAAGCCTCACAACCCTTGAAGTAAGAAAATTTTTTCACAAGCCTATGGTTGTTCCAGATTGGACATGCCATTCCCAATCCATCGAACATTGTGTTATGCAGGTTTCTTTTTTATACAATTACAAGAATATAATAACTTATTTAAAACTTTTTAATAACTAAACTGTTTTTAATGTTTAATATAGGTTACAGAGACTTGTACAAAAATACATTCCCATGAAAAACGAGAGGATATATAAGAGCACAAGAAACTAAGCCTTCTCCCCCTCCCCTCCCCCAACAAAACATCTTTACTTTGATATTTTTTCTCCAGACTCAGATTCATCATAAAATTCCCCACAAAAATGAATTCCCTTTACTTTTAAAGTTTGATAAAAACAGGAATATAACAACACACTTTACCGTAACATTATTTGTTTAAAATATGAAAAAAGTGCCTGATTTTTGTAAAAATACCCTTTACAAAAACACCTTTTCTGTGTTTGTTTTCATAACTTTTTGAATCAAATAATCAATTTTCTAAAAATTCAACATAACAATTATTGAGTTAATCAAAAATAAAAATAATTTTTTTTTTTTTTAATTATAGTTTCCCCCTGTTAATAAATCATATTTTAGTCATTTTTTTGTTCAAAACAAAGCTGTTCAAAACCCACCCAGCAAGACATTATTTTTATAAATTTTTTTTTTGCAGATTTGGAATCCCCATAACATTCTTCACCAAAAGTAACTCAGCCGTTTTTGAAATTAAATTGAAAAAAATCGACACACAATTATATTACCTATTTATAATTTTTATCATTATAAAAATAATAATTTGGCACAATTATTATTATTGTTATTATTATTATCATTATTATTATTATTATTATTATTATTATTATTATTATTATTATTATTATTATTATTATTATTATTATGTAATTAATATATATAGTATTAAAAAATAACTTATGAAAAATCTAGTAAATATTATTAATATTTTAAATCATACAACGTAAAACACATTGATTAGTTTCTTTTTGAAATACAAAGCTACTAAACTTGACTTCATAGCAATTTTGTGTACACATTTGTGCAATTCTTCTTTTTCCATATTTCAAATGATCTAATTGTTATTTTTAAGTGTTTGTTTCCCATAGTCTAATAAAATCTACATTCTTATTTCAGTTCTGATTCTACTGATTCTGATGTTTCCTATTATCAAAACTTTGACTTCTTAAAATATGTTTTTATTGGAATAGAGAATGTCTCATTGTTAATAAACTCATCTATGTATTGCATGTATTTGTCACATGTATGTATTATATGTATGTAAAAATTAAGGCTGTTCCTAAGGGCATTTGTTTGACTGCATTGATTGGATGTTCCAAATGCAGCAACATGTTTGCTTAACTAGGTTGTTCAACAGTGTGTTGATTTTAAAGAAAAAGCGTGGGTTGGCTAAATTTAAATGATCAAATAACCTGTTGGTAATTTCAAAAATCTTTTTCAAATCCATAATTTTCAAATTATTCAGTACTCTGTTTTAAAAAAAACAGAGACTTATACAACTTTTGCAACTTGCTCATGAGAGTTTTGATTTTTTTAAATAAAATTGAATGGTTTTTGACGATGGATAGCATTTGATTTATTCATCCCATGCCACACTTGTGATCTGTTTTTAAAATCATTTTTATAGGTTCCCAGAGAGGACAGTAACATGTCATTGCAGCTGAGTCTAATCTTAAAATAACATTTGCAAATTTCAATTAAAATTTTAACTTGGTGCTCATTAAATTCTTGAGATTCTTTAGTTTCCAAATTCCTGCAAACTAATTAAACAATGAAGTAAAACTATTTAACCATTTAAACTTGATATTTCTAGAGTTAATGAGATGAAATACCAGATTTACATTTGTTAATAGTACTAATAACAATTTATATAATACAAATAATACTAATAAATATTTAAATAATAATACTAATAAATATTTCTTAATCATTTTGTTCTAGTTTTAACTCTATAGTTTTAAAAGTGGTTTAACACCTAATAACATTTATAGCTAATATTCAAAATAATGCTTAAACTAAAATTAAATACATCATAGCTTATATTATAATTCTTACAAGCATAATTTTATGTACATTAGGAAAATAGAAATATGCTAGAGAGACCATTTGAGAAACATAGTAGGTTTTAGAGTAAAATAACAAATTTAATTTTTGTTGAGATTTTTTTTGTTTGTTCAAATTCAAATTATTAAATTTTCACACTCTATAATGGCAGCTAAAAAATAAAAAATGGTAGCAAAGACGAAAATTCAAGTTGACATTTTGAATTTACATACTGTATTTATTATTTACAGAGTAAATGTTTTTTCAAATGCAGCTCTAAAAAACTTTGTCTTGTAAGGAGCAAGTTTTCAGTGACATATTGTCATAATCTATAACCCTTTGTTAAATCTCTTTCTTTAGGAACAATATTATTTAACATCACTACTTCATTTAAATATTTCCTTAAAAATAAATTTCTCCACCCATAAGCTATATATCCGATGTTTTATTTGTAAAATATCATCTAAATTAGCTCAATTATGATGGATATATAGATATATGGATTTACAAAAATGATTATATAGCTCATATGTACATAATAAATATTTGTTTAACAGTTGCATTTTGATGTTTTTTATTTTTTAAAGTAAAATTAAAATTTCATAGAATAAAAAATTAAAGGAAAAACACTCACATTGTTTTAAAGGACAAAACTGCACAGCGTTAATCATAGATGAAAACAAAACTTTATCATAAAATTGAAAGCAAGCTAAACTCCATTGTAGTTCTATATTTACAAGATATCCAGATGGGATAAAGATACCACATTTTTCTACTGTTTGGAAATCAACTTGAAATAAAATGCAAAGATCTCTTTTGTTATACTGAATTACTACATAATGCCAACGAGAAGGACTTACATAAAATGGAACTTCAATACCATATGTGCTAAATCTAAATAAAAAAGGACAAAGATAAGAACTAGTTCTAATATAATCAATTAATTCATTCATATAAAATATATAAGACATTTAACCAAATAAAATATTAAATAAATTAAATCTAAAACAATTAGACTTTTAAAATTTAAAACATATAAGATAACAAGTAAAAAAATAAATTGTACCCACATTAAGCTTTGCTGATTAATACTTGTATTAATACTTATGACATATTGTGAGTAAAACTTCATATTAAATATTTGCAGAGAACTTGCATATTTAAACCAAAACATAATTGTAAAATCAGTTATATGCCAAAAATTAAATGTCATCAATTGAGTAAACCAAATGAAATCATAACTGTCAAAGAAATTGGTTATTATACTTGTCATGGACTGATTAATATAAGTACTTTTCAAAGTTGTATACAAATTATAACTCTCTGTAACCATAATAACAGGATATAGAAGAGAATAGTTCTTATCCACTGTAAAAATACTTCCATTATCTACAAAAAACAAAAAAACAATAAAAAGTGTGAAAAAATCAAATTGATTGATTGAAACAATTAATTGGTCATTTTTGATATAAAATATTTGCTTTGTTTGATTTAAAAATAATGGGGATTGATATTAAACCTTCATATAAATGGTCATTTAAACAAAGCCTCCATATAAATGGTCATTGATACAAAACCTTCATATAAATGGTCATTGATACAAAACCTTCATATAAATGGTCATTGATACAAAACCTTCATATAAATGGTCATTGATACAAAACCTTCATATAAATGGTCATTGATACTAAACCTTCATATAAATGGTCATTGATACAAAGCCTTCATATAAATGGTCATTGATACAAAGCCTTCATATAAATGGTCATTGATACTACCCTTCATATAAATGGCCATTGATACTAAACCTTCATATAAATGGTCATTGATACTAAAACTTTATATAAATTGTTTAATAATTGTAATAAACACTTTATAAATAATTTTTTAAATATAAAAAAACATCACAAGTTACAATAAAAGCAGTGTTATTTATCGATTGTCTACAAATAGAAATTTGTCTTACTTTTCAATTCTGTAACTTTTAAGCAAAATAAAAAAAAGACAACAGAAAACAATGTTTGCTGGCAGGTATATACTGTTCAATAATGAATGTAAACTTTTTGTCTATAAAGATAACTTAAGTTCAAGCCCTAATTAACTTCATTTAAATTTTCCTCAATTAAAATCTCAACCTCATAAGTAAACAGGAATCTCATAAATATATTAATATAATTTTTAAATTCGTGTTACGCTAAAAAAATTTCGACAGATACTTAGGTTTTAATTTCAAAAGTTGTGAAAATACTCATGCAATATTGCAAAAAGTTGAACTATTATTGGGTATAGTTTTCATGTCTTAAGATAAATGTTAAATACAAGCTATTTTTTTGAGTTTTAGTGTACTTTCATGTCTTAAGATGATCGTAAATATAAGCAATTTTTTTGAGTTTTAGTGTACTTTCATGTCTTGAGATAAATGTTAAATACAAGCTATTTTTTTGAGTTTTAGTGTACTTTCATGTCTTAAGATAAATGTTAAATACAATAATAGAAATAATAGAAAATACTATTTTTTTATTTATTTTTTATATCATTTGCTTTTTTTTTTTAAGAACCTTAGGTTAAATAATAAGTAATGCTATATGCAAATTATATATTTTTTAAAACAATGAACTTCTGCATGAAATTTTTATTTTCCCTGTTGTATATACTTTTATATGTCTGATTTCACTACTAACCTATCTAGACTGTAAGCTCCTATAATGCTGTTCTATTTGTTATTGTAATTTTTTATTGTTTATTCAAGTGTGGAGTGATTTAATATCTATTAATAGATGTTTTTAAATATCCTACGTGAAACTTTTTTTTACTCCACTCCAAATTCCTCCAATAATCCAATTGTAATTATTATAATATTATCATAAGCTTGGTGTCACTTTTTTGTTATAGTAATAATTTGATTTTTTCTCTTCAATTTTTAATGATTTAGAGCTTTTTTCCTTCATCTTTTTATTTCTTTTATACTATTATTAATATTACTATTATCATTAGTATTATTATTAGTAATTATATCTATAAAGCTCTGTAAGTATTATTGTTAGTAATTATATCTATAAAGCTCTGTAAGTATTATTATTAGTAATTATACCTATAAAGTTCTGTAAGTATTATTATTAGTTATTATATCTATAAAGCTCTGTAAGTATTATTATTAGTAATTATATCTATAAAGCTCTGTATTTTTTGCGTTTGTTTAAGATTAATAGAATTACTATTTGAAAATATTTAGAAAATATATGATGATTAATTAATAATAAACATATTTTAGGTTTCTTTATATATTTTTGAATAAACTTATGTTCAAAAATAAGAGTGATGAACAAATAATCAAGATGTTTTAAGAGGTGTCATAGTTTGCTTACCTTTCATGTCATAGACATAAAAGGTAAACAGTTAAATGGTGTTGAATCAGCAATAAACACATACAATGATGGTGTCATCAAAACTGGAAAGGTGAAGAAATAATTGTTTAACTTTCATCAAAGATGAAGAAGAGTCATTAGTTTGTTATATAAATAAAACGAAAAAATAAAAATAAAACGAAAAAGTAATATGTATACATGATTGGGAAAAGAAATCTTTTTCTTATTAACTTTTCAAACTTTATGATTATTGCGTTAAGAAAACTAAACTTGTATTGTTTATTTTTTTTTGTATTATAACAATTTATTTAGATGCCTAACAAGTAAGAGTTAACAAGGACAATGTTGAATGTCTTACATGTAAGAAAAAAGCCGGTAGACACCTCTGTGAATGTCATATCATTAAATTCAATGCTAAAATGCTCAACAAGCACTCTAAACAAAAAAGCTTGGCAAGTCTTTTCAGAAACATTGGGATCCAAAATATCATATACACGCAAAAAAGAAAAGGGATGTACCACATGTAACTATCTTGATGAATTAGCTGAAGAACTTATAAAAAGCAATACTTTAATACATTCAAATTAATTAGAAACAGTTGTATGGAAGAGAAATATTGATACCACTAGAGTTTACAATCACAATAAAACTTCCTAGTTTGTAAACTATAGAGTAGATGGTACTCTAAATGAATTAATGTATGCTGGGAAGGGGAAAGTTATCAAAAGATGATAAGAGAAAATAAGGAATAAGTAAGTGTAAATTCTTTCATTTTCTTTATGGGCTCCAATTTTATTTCCATATTAAATCCAAAAGAAGCAGTTAAAGGAATTCCATATCTCCTAATCTCCACAAATGACTGCTATTTAGAAGAAAAAAAATACAAAATTACATAATGTTGTTCTATCTGATGGTCATTCTTCAATATTTAAATTAAAGCATTGACATTTTAATATTTTAAATTAAGAAGCAATAATATTATAATTTTCATTACTTCACCTGAAACAACTATTACCCAGCTCATTATCCAAATCAATAAGAAATTGCATTTATATTCAAAAGGAAAGGTTTCATAAATATACTTAGGAGTTATGGGCAGAGTGGTCAATCAAACATAAATGCGGGTTTGGCATTTTAAGTGAAGGGTTCAGTGTTAAGCGGATGCAGGAAGATAGGTTCTTACAATTCGAGTTGTGTAACAATAAAAATAAAGAAAATTATCAACCACCAACATCATAAACTTTTTCCAAAACATGTTGCAATGGCTCAGGAAGTATTGGAATCATTAATACAAAAGTGCAATCGAATAGCTGGTAAATCAATCTAATTTGAAGAAATACCTAATTTTGTTGCCTGTAACAAAAATAACACCTGAAGCAAATAATGTTAAAGTTGGGTAACTCTAACATTTTCCTTGTTTACTCTTTGGTTCACTGACAAAGCCAAAAAGAAGAGAGCTAATAAAGAAAGGAAATCCAAGCAGCAACAGAACCAATAATGATCAAATTATTTTGTAGAATACAACCCATTCATCAGACATTCTTGCTTTTTGTTAGACTAGTTTATATTGGGCTGTTCATTCTTCAATTTTCAGTATTGATGGGTGTTATCCTTTGATTTGCAAAGATTATAATAGTCATATGCTTGACTTGGGGGTATACTTATACATCAAATCACCTATTTGTCAAATAAATTATGTCTGAATTATCTGACCATTTTTTTATGTGGTTCGGTTTAGCACCTCCTCACTCTATAACTTTTCTCTTTGTACTTTATCTTTCTCCTTCTTCTTAAGACTACACTCTTTTAGATGTAATTTCTAATAAAATTGACCATGCCCTTTCTCTTTAACTCAGTATTGTTGTTAATGGTTAATTTAATGCTCATCAAACAGAATAGCTTGGCTCTAACACCAAACCCTGCTAGCATTAAAGCCCATGACTTCTGTATTTCTAAATCTCTTACTCAGATAGTAACCTTTGTGACTTGTTTTCCAGACTTAAAACTTATAATTTGTTTTACCTAATCTTTTACCTTTACTCCTTGATTTGAATCATGTCATACCCTAGCTTGTATTCAGTTTCTCCTTGTTCTCATTTAAGTGGTTTCATCTTTGAAATGATCTCTATAAATCTTTCATTTCGTACTTCTTCTACCCTAAAGCTAACTAGGATTCTTTTCATTATTTTTTTGTCACAATCCAGGTGCTGATGTCTTTTCTCTCTACACTGATAAATGTGCCTCCTATGTAACTATGTAAGTATAGAAACTTTTCAGTTCTAAGCCAAGCTTCATTCTACTCCAAGATTTTAAAATTCTTGTGAGACTGTTATATCTAATCATAATCACTTTTATCTTTTTCAAAAGAACAACTCTCTTGAGAACAAACGCGTTTTTTATTGTAAAAAATAATGTAAAAAGGTGCTGTTTGTTGGTTAGCTCCATTATTTCCAGTTTACCAAGCCTTGTATCTCTGAAGTTAGGCTTTAGAGAATTTTGTAAAATCTTTACCAGCCTCATTAACAAAGATAAGTCTAACATTACATCTCAAATTCATGGGATCTTATTACTTCTCCCAAGGATAAGGCAGAAATATTTGCAAAGCAACTATCTACAAATAACAAATCACTCCAACTTCTGTTGTTAAAGTCACATCTCAATTGAACTCTTCAACATCCCTGTTGTCAACATACTCTATGTATGTGTGAATTATTATAGTAGTTAATAAACTTATAACTTTTTATTTTAGGCCTTTCTTTCTGATGAGTCTTTCATGATGAAACAGTGTAAAATTAAGAAAAAAAATTAATTGATTTTTTACTTTTCTATAAAAATTAATTTTCTACTTTTCTATGCCTTGATCTTCTGATACCAATTCTACCTGATCAAATTAGATTAGCAAGAATTGCAAAATATCAAATCTCAAAAATTGCAAAACATCAATTCTATCTGATTAAATTTGATTGGCGAGAATTGCAAAATATCAATTCTATCTGATCAAATTTGATTGGCAAGAATTGCAAAATTATTAATTAAAATTAAAATACCTTCAAAAAAGAAAGTTGAAGTGATTAGGTTAAATGTTTTTGGTTATTGGATTAAAAAGAGTTTTGAGTTCATAGCAATCTTTAGTTTACAGTATAAAAAAAGGGTCAAAATATTACTGAATAATCAAAACTATAGAATTACAAAAAATACCTAATATTTTTGATTGGTGGAATAAACATATTTTAAGATCATAATTATTATTTATAATTTCAAAGTTAGAAAAAAAAATTAATTAGTTAATTAAGTGTAATGAATTTTTATGAATAAACTTAATTTTTTTGAATGAAATAAATTTGAAATAATAACTAGAAATGTTAACATTTTTTCAAGTCCAAATAATAAACATAGTGGTCATAAAAATTTAGGAAAAATAACTGTTTACTTTACTTAAATTGTTTAACCTATTATGGAGCCTTGTTGCCATATGGCAACAAATAACAAGATGCAATTGATTGACCTTTTTAATTTTTTACAATTTTTAGTGTAACAGTTTTTTTTTAAGTGATTAAAAGAAACTATAAAATAAATTAAAATCATAAAGAGGCGGACAAAATACAACAGATAATTATTTAATTTAATAAGAAATTAGTATCTGAATCACCCACAAAGAAAAAAGTAAAACTTTTTACTTTTCTTTAAGAAAGAAAAGTAAAAAGTTCAAAATAATATGGATTTTCTTTAAGAAAATCCATATTATTTTGAATCACCCAAAACAAAAAGTTTTTTAGTAAAAATAATACTTAATAGCTCTTTTTAGTTGGAACTTTTATTGGTAAAGCCTTAGTACGCCTAGTTAAGTTTTTAATAAGAAGTCAGCATCAAAACCAGCTGCTAAAACTCAATGATATTAATTGTTGTGAAATCAGTGCATGATATTATTAAATTGCTGCTTTTAATAATATTTGATTCATATTTTAAAACTGGTATTTTCTCGACCAAATGGATATAGCAAGAGTAGTTCCTATTTTAAATAATGCCAACAATTCTTTTGTATCCAACTGTATGCCTATATCTTTACTATCTATACTATACCTATATCTATACTGTTTTTGAAGCTACTTAAATACATCATGTACAATAGATTATATAAATATAAATTAATAACATAGGGGAGGGTAAAGCACCACACTTTTGGCTTTTGCTTTGTGATAATTTTTTTGTCAGGGTTTTTTTTTAAGCATTGTTAAATTTGTAGAATTAATTTATAGCAAAAAAATTAAATTTATTTATTACCATAATATAATAGGTTAAATTTTTGAGACTATTTAAAGTAAAGTTAAAAATCTGTATCAAGGTACCCTACCCATGGGGCACCTTGATACAAACTTCCTTAAGCGCATCCTTAAAAAAGTAAATAAAAAGTATAACTTAGAGAAAAGCCAGATTTTTACTTAAAAGACAAATTAATAATTATAACCCAAATAATGCATTCAATTGTCCTAATCACATTTAAGAAATCCATATACTGTTTTAAATGTCATTCTTAATCATCAAATAATAATGGCTCTGCATTGAAATTGGATCTTCTAGTATTATATTTACATAAACCTTATAAAAATTAACTGTAAATATTAAAAGAAATGATTTTTACATTTGCTTAGGACACAATAGAGTACTATTCTACAGTTTTAGGGCCCCTTACGATTGCTGTATTAAGTTGCCTCAAACTTGCTCATAGAAAACACTTGCTTTATTTTTAGTACCAACTTGTTTTTTCAATAGTTTTGTTTAATGAAGTAAAGAGCTTATGGATTGTAGTTTACAAAATAATATTTTTTTGCGATAGACACATTGAATAACATACCTTAAAACTTAGCAACTTTAAAAACTAATAAATTACTTTGTCATCAAAAAAGTACAAAATTTGACTCATTGCAGGCCTAATGATATCATATGAGTTTTTTACCATATAAAGATGAGTGTCACAACTTGAGATGCCTCCAAAATTACAATGTTTCTTGATACCCCATGCATCTTAGTGCTCCACTCTCCCCATATAACTATATTTTTTGTAGGTACTACTTTTTAAGATAACTTCTTATGTCAAGACTGCCATCACAAATGTACTCTCATAGTGTTGCATTTTAAAGCTACTCTAATTTTTCTATTATAATCATTTTTCTGTTATAACTATTTTAATATATGGTATTGAAACTATTTCACTTACTCGGGAAAGTTTTAAAAAATACTCAGGAAAGTTTTCAAATGCTCAGCCGCTGCTAAAATGTTTTCCTTATGATAATATGAACTCATTTAATATTGGCATTTACCAGGTGAGATCTTTAGCCATAATTCATACCTTTATAATATTTGCCATGAAAACACTTTATTCTCTTAGACACCTTAAATATAAATTTACTGACAGCCCAGATTCACAAAATAAAACTTTATTTTGTGAATCTTTTTTATAGTTGTTCATATTTTACTATATTGATATAAATAAGTTTTCGAGATTTTCATTTTCATACTCGTTTTCAAAAAAAAAATTAATAAATAAAAAAAACAGCTCATCATCAATGTTATTTACAGTGTATATGCATAATCCCTTTAGACAAATGGTTTTTTATATACTGAAATATTATCAGAATATTATTGATAAGAGTTATATCAATAAAACAAAAAGGAGCATTTTATTTACATTATGAGTTATTTAAATGAGTTTAATTTAAACTATAAATTTATTTTAAATAATACTTTTTTTTAATGCTTACAAACAATTACATAAAAAATTAAAAAAATAAATTAACCTGCTAAATTTGTTTCTCCAGTAGGACAGTTTTTAAAAAACTTAAAGCTACTAAATGCAACATATCCAGTTTGCAGTCTATTTTTTAAAGCAACAAACTCAATCTATATATTTGAAAAAAGAAAAAAAAAAATCAGGTAAATTTCTTTCCAGTCAATCCATAAACTCACCATTCTCTTTCCGTTTATTTGTAAAGTAATGCTTCTTGTTTTTTTTTTTAAAAAAAAACATTTTTATATTTTGTTACTTTTTTTGAATTAAATAGGGATGTACCGGAATTCCCTTTCGGCTGGAACTTGTGACTAATAGGTCACTTCGGTTCCGACCAGAATTACAATATTTTAGGCTGGAATGCCAGAATTCATTTCTTACCTTTTTTATAAGACATGTGCCACAGACAGTGTAAATTTAATCAAAAAATCTTTGTCCTACAGGGTAACAAAGAACTATAGGTAAACCTAGGTAAAAAATACAAATTTCTTAACAAACACAATGTAATTTTATTTGCAATAATCGATTATGTAAGGATTACTAGAGGTCTAGAAATATTGTAGTGCAAAAAGGGTTGCTCTCCAGTTTTGGGCAACAAACTAGCTCTTTTTTCATCAAAAATGTTACTTGCCTCTGAGAACAGCCTTATTTTAAATGTTTCTTAAATTTTAAATAATTTAAAAGTATAGGATGCCTAATACAGGAAATATTTCAATTTTAACCTAATTGGAAAAATTGAAAACAAAGAAACAATTTTAAATATAAATTTTATGTAGGTTAAAAATTTCAATAAATAAAATTATAAGAAACAAATAAAAACAACATATTAGATTTAAATGAAACAAGAATCAAATTAATGGAATAGTAACACATGATTACATTATAGGTTATAAATATATATTATATAGCCACGATGCTAAGGTGCAGGCTTACATAAACATAATTATTGTTTCGGACAGAATTCCTGCAGTAAATTTATTAACAATTCTGGCTTTTGGCCGGAATTCAAAATTTCTAATCTGGCACACCCCTAAAATTAACATTAAGACAATTATAATATAAATAGTTGTATAAAAAAATAAAAAGGCGGTTATAAGTGCCAATTTCAAGAGGTCAATGAACTAATTTTAATTTAGGTATTTATAATAGGTTAACAATAGACACACCTGATGTTGGCCTCAGATGAGTCACTGGAAATAAACAAATAATGTTAATGTTTAATGGCAAGTATGTTACGGCAACAAGGGTTAGTTATAACTCCAGTTATCCACCCAAATATATGTCATACTGACATTCTCATCACACCAAAGATATTAGATGTCAGTATGACAAAAAACACTAGATTTAAGGTTGGCTCAGTCAATGCAGGTTCTATGCTAAAGATAAAGTGGATAACTGAAAGTAGAATAAAGTTAGTCATTAAACCTCTTGCTCTCTGCACAAGACTCACTGGAAAATAAGTACAGCTAAGATCGTTAGATAAGCTCGCACAAAATCATATAGATTATGTGCAAAAAAATTTGGTGTTATTATATATTGTTATTGGTAATTTTTGAAAAATTGATGCCCATATTGCATGTGGAGACAAGTAAATGTATGCTGGTGCATTCACAGATGGTTTTAAGAGCACGTGGAAGTAGGTTTGGCCTAAGAAATATTGAAAGAGAAATATTTTTAGAAGTTTCAGATGTTACAAAATTTATAATTTATAAAAAAAAAGGACAACAGAAAGTAACTTATGAGCCGAGCACCTTTAAGAATCAAGTGAACTATGACAATTACAACAGCACAGTTCATTGTAAAATTAATGAAAAATCTAAAAAAAAGACATTTTTTTTGTATGTGCAGGCTTTGAAAGTTGAAAGAAAACAAAAGATGTAATCATTTTGAGAAGAAAACTTAAGTAAAAGCCAAAATCAAGTAAAAACTAAATGTGCATAGCACATTTAACTTTAACTTTAGTAAAGTAAAATCTGCTATGAGGTTTTATTAGGCAAGACTGCTAATCTTTCTGGTGTGCTGATTGAAATGTTGAATCATTTAAGTAGGTGTTGTAATTATGATGATGATAAGGATAAAACCCTAAAATGATTGCAAGCAAAGTTAGGCGGTGAAAAATAGTACAAAAGGCAGGTATGCAATAGAATGTAGCGTAGAATCATATTGAGGATTAAAATTACTTGACCAGGTAAAAGTCTTAGAATAACAGACAACAAATAAAGGAGCAGTATATTTATCAGCAACATATAAATTGATTTTATGGAAAGGCCAGAAAAGGAAGCAACAAATGGAATATTTATTGTAAGGCAAAATCTTGAAAATTTTTTGGAGAAGAAAAAATGAGTGGATAGCATTTAAGTTCCTCGTAAAAGCTAATAATAGATTTCCAAGAAAGATGATGTGCTGGGCTTTAGGGTACTTAAAGCCCAGCACATTATCTTTAGTAATAAAATAAGTAATAAAATATATATATATATATTTTATTACTTAAGGTAATAAAATATACATATATATATATATATATATATATATATATATATATATATATATATATATATATATATATATATATATAAATAAATATATAAAACAAAGATAGTTTTTAAAGTAAAGGTTGTTGTGGGGTGCAGTAGCCTTTAGCCTTAGCCTTTTATTATAGTTTTGGAAATTCTCTCTAAAGAGCTCTGAGTTGGATTATTACAAAAATTAACAATAAATCCTGTATTTGAAATCAGCATAAATTAATTTATGCTGATTTCAAATAATTTAAAGACAGGAAAAAATACCATTCAAAATATAAATTCAAAAGATAATTTTTAAAGTAAAGGTTGGTGTGGGGTGCAGTATTTAGCCATTAGCCTTTTATTATAGTTTTGGAAATTCTCTCTAAAGAGCTCAGAGTTGGATTATTACAAAAATTAACAATAAATCCTGTATTTGAAATCAGCATAAATTAATTTATGCTGATTTTAAAGACAGGAAAAAATACCATTCAAAATATATAAATATAAATTCAAAATATAGTTCATAGAACTACCTCCTTTTCTCACAGCAAAAGGTGCATCATTAAAGATTGAAAGAACACAAATGTCTAGAGAATTATGATGTATAGCTTTAAGACATCGGAAATTAAAACTGATGATGCCTAGAATTTTTTTTTGAACAGAGAAGATAAGCATGTAGATCAAAAAAGTGCAGATGACAGGTTCAACATTTAAAAAGTTATCAGATTCAGGAGAAAATGATAGATGTAAAGGTAAGAAAACTTGGAGGAAATGCATTACAGATGACATAAAAATCCAACTAAGGAAAGATGAAGATCAAGATTTTGTATATTGAAGAAATGGAAATTAGAGAATCAGAATTAGAAGAAATGTTTACATTGTACAACCACAGAATGCTTAAACAATGATAATAATAAATAACCTAAAACTATGAACTCTAAAACTATGATGGTTTAACATGTCTCAATTTACATTCAGAAATTTATGTTTAAAAGATTTACACTTACATTCTTTTTATAATTTATTTATTCATAATAGCAGTTCAGTTAATTTTCTTTAAAATTAATAATATTTTATATATTTATCAAAGAATTCTTTCAAAAAAAAAAATTAGCAGTTATATTATTTTTATAAATCATTTTATTTTTAATTAATGTTATTTATATTTTTAATTACATTTTTTTTTTTTTTTAGTTAAAAAATATAATTTCAATTTATTTTAATTTATAAATTTTTATTTAACTGATTTATTTATTATTTATGTAAAAACTTTTTTGACTAAACAAAAATTAACAATATTAATAATTATTAATAATTAAACTCAAATTTTGAATTTTAAACTTTGTTGATAAAACCAAAATCACAAAGCTTGAAGTAATTCAGTACAAAAACTCTGTTTTAGTACGGAAACACTCTAGAGCACACAAAAAAAATTTTTTATAAATCAGTTATTAATCAGCTAATAATAAACTTTGATTAAAAACTTATAAATTTTAAATTTTATATTTCATACTAAAAAAATTATTTGCCTTTTACTTTTGTTATTATTACAACTTAATTATGTTTCAAGTGATTTACTTATGTTTCAAGTAATTTACTTATGTTTTCAGTGATTTACTTATGTTTCCAGTGAGTTGCTCATGTTTCAAGTGATTTGCTTATGTTTCAAGTAATTTACTTATATTTTAAATGATTTTCTTATGTTTTTAATTTATTTATTTATATTTAAGTAATTTATTTATGTCTTCAGTAATTTATCAAAACTTCTAATAATTTATTAAAATATATTCTTAACATAATTTAAGTTTTAGGCAAAAGTTTGCAAAAAGCATTACTTTAGGTTTCATAGGAGACTAGCCAATAAATTCCTTTTATTTTATAATACTTTTCTTAATTTAAAAATAACTAACAACAACAACAACAAAAATAATTACTGTCTGAAACTTTTGAGAACTTAAATCAAGATCAACTTTTTTCCATTTATCTTGTGCCTCTTGACGATAATAGTATGCCAATCTTGTTTTTATATTGTTTATATTACCAAAAATAGCAAGATTTGAAAACCCAAGCCCTCCAAATTTAAATTCGAAAGAAACACATTTTCCAATAATATTAAAATTTACTTTAGTAAACATATCTTCTATGCTGCTCTGCATAGCCTTTGCATGAATAAAACCACCTTAAAATTTAAACTTTTAATTAATGAAAAAAGCATTGAAAAAAAAGATTTATTAAAACCCAAAACAACAAACTATGATAAAAAAATACACACAAAATATTTTCCCACCTGGTTGTGGTATATTATACTTTATTCTCAAAAAACATTTTGGCTGAATATTTAAAATATTTATTTTGAATACAACTGTTAGAGGGGTTGCTGTATCAGAAAATACTCTTAGCAGTTCAGTCAGAACAGGACTTGTTATATTAATGCTATTGTCTTCTTTAGAAATGTCCCAATTACTTAACTCAAAAAATTCAATGTTTGAACTGTTGAACACTTGAATGCTGATTGTATCATGTACGTTAGAAAACAGTAAGTTAACATTCAAATAAACTTCAAGCAAAAATATACTATTAAAATCCAAAACAATATCATCAAAAAAAATGTATGTGCAATTATTGTTTGTTTCAACTATGCTATCATAGAATTGATCATCTTCTAAATAATCATCTTCAAAAACCTCAAAATATGTTATCATACTACTTGCATACTCCACTGTTGCAGTCATGTCTAAAACACAACAATAAAAATAAAAGAGAGATAATATAAATATGATTAAATACAAAAAAAAAAGAAAATGACACTAACAAATACAGTATTTATGATCATTGTATATCTTATATCTTTCATCTTTCAAAAAAAGTTATAAATATTTTAAATAAGGAATAAATACCAAGAGTTTCACAAGGACATTCTCCATTAATGCAATTACAATCTGAACCATAAAAAAAATCTGGCGATACAATGTTTGAATAACTATACTCAGCTAAAAAAAAAGGAATACAGTTTTTTTTTTGATTCTCGCTTTTATATTTTTTATTTCATGCTTTTTACTATTGAGTTATTTTGATTCTTTTGATTATTTATGAAAGTTTTAAAGTTTTAAGTTAAATAATAAAAGTTATTTTATGTTTAAATATTGTGCAGTTTATAATGAGTATGTTCTTTAAATACAAAAAAAAATTAATTTTCATTTAATTACTATAATTTTTTTTTTAGCTTATTTTTATAGTTTTATTTAAATATTTTTTACTTTATTTTTTAACAAATTAAAAACATACCAAGAGGGGCTTTATAAACAATTTGAGAAACTTCCTCTTCTGACAAAGGTATGTACCATATTGAAATCTTTGAAAGACTTGCTCGAATGTCAGATTTAAGGTTATAATAATCAGCAAATACAAGAAGATACTCATTAAACATAAAATTTGAAAAATTTGTTTCTGCACTAATTCCTCCAGTATCTTTCAAGATATCATTATAATACAAATATAAAGTATCATTGACTACAGACCAGACAAGAGTAAGAGTGTAAGGAGCTGATGAAGGATTAGTCATTGAAACTTTATACTTTCCATAAATTGTTACCACTGTAGCGGTTATGTTATTATCAGTTAAATGAATTTGAAACCCATTACCATGAGTAGCTGTTTGATATCCACCTAAACCAGCAGATATTATTGGAGATGTCCAATATGTATCTAAACATAATACATACATATATACATAAAATATGTACATAAAATGTGGTAGTGATGTAGTGGTAGAGCTCTCACCTCATAAGTGAGAAGATCTGAGTTTGATTCCCACCACATCCCTGGTTAACCCCGATCAACTTGTTTCTCTGCTTGCGTACGGAGTCATAGAGTTGGGAGAGGGTGCTTGCCACAATTAAATTAGACTCCTCAACTGAAGTGGCCTTCATGACTTGGGGAGGTAAATTAAGATAAAATAATTAAAAAACAACATACATACAAACATACATACATACATACATACATACATACATACATACATACAAACATACATACATACATACATACATACAAACATACATACATACAAACATACATACATACATACATACATACATACATACATACATACATACATACATACATACATACATACATATTTTTCAATAAATATAACATTAGAGAAAAATTTCTTTAAAATAAATTGAAAAATCCATCAATAATTATCAATAAAATGTTATTATTCAACAATGAAATAGTTTTCATAAATATAACAAATAAATTTTGTTAAATCATATAAAATTTATTAATCTATTACAAATGGGAATTTAAAATATTACTGATAGTGCAACACTTTTTCTCTGGGCATATCACCTTGTTTATCAAGGTTTGTGTTTCGGATTTGAAGAGTTGAGAGAGGGTTGTAATCGCAATAAGGTAGCCTTCTTAACTGTAGTGGCCCTCTTAACCTTGGGGAGGTGAATAACACAAATAGATAAAATAATACTACACTTTTTTTTTGAAAAAAAAAAAAAAATCAATATAATTTTTTATAATATAAGTATAATAACCTATATAAAAATTTATACTGATGTTTTTTTTTATTTTTAAAAAAACCCATAAACAGTAAACAACGCTGTCTGCATTGTAAAAAGGTGTCAGATTATATTCGATTCAATAGGAGCCAATTTTATAAACATAAAAAAAGAAGTTTTTTTTGTAAAACACAAAATGCATAAAAAGCACAAACGAATGTAATCAATTGTTATAAACATATATAAAAATAGTTTTTTTGAGATAAAAACTTAGCTCAATAATCCAATGCTGTAAACAAATATGGAAGTCATATTTTCAGATTTTTTAGATTTTTTCAGAAAAAAATACATTTTTACAGTGGTGTGTTGGTGTGTATTCAGGAATCCTGCACACACACCAACACACCTTTTGGTAAAAAATATACTGAAATTCTTTAAATGATTAACAAATAAACTTCTATTCATTTTATTTATGCATTAACAAACATTTTTTAATTATACGGTTAAAGTGTTAAATTTTGAGCTCTAATATATTAGCTTTTTGCATAACAAAGTTTCTAACATCTGCCTCAAAAAAAATTGCATAAAAAGTTTTTTTATGTCACATAAATTGCTTCTAATGATTGTAATAAATTAAATGTATCAATGGTTAAATTAAGCTATTGCAATGATCAGATAGGAAACTGCTATCCTATATAAAGGGAAAGTGCAATCCTGAAATTTAACTAAAAGAAATCTAGATTGCTGATTTTAAAGTGTTAAAATATATTGCTAAATAGTTTTTTCAATTAAATTTTTTGTTATTTTTTGTTTTGTTATTCACCTCCTCAAGGCCGAGAAAACCACTACAGATGAGGAGGCTACTTAATAGTGGTTATAACCCTCTCTCAACTCTACAACTCCAAAACACGAACCTTAACTAACAAGACCGCTGCGCGGAGAAACAAGTTGAGCGCGGTACTACCAGGGATGTAGTGGGGAACTCTCGCTTATGAAGTGAGAGGTTCCGAGTTAGAGCTACACCACACTAATATAATATAAATTTAATATAATAAAGCTATTTTGTTTTAAATTTTCATTTATTACTTGCTTCACCAACCACAGGATTATTTAATTGTTAAGTAACCAAGGTATTTAAGTTGAAATCTCAAGTTTGTTATCTGACGATTTTACGCAATCAAAATATTTTGAAAATGATAAATCGTAAAAAATAAAATTTCTATAAGGTTTTTGTATTAATTCTATCTTTATAAAAATAAAAAAATTTAATCTATTATTAATTGATTATAAAAAAATAAATATGCAATAGGTAAAGATATAGTTTCGCTAACAAAATAAGAATTATAAATAAATAAAATTATTAATATATATAGTATACATAACCCACCCTAATATATAATATTCCTTATACATGTATATGTATATATATATATATATATATATATATATATATATATATATATATATATATATATATATATATATATATATATATATATGGGCAATTCCAATGCGGTAAATGAAAAAGTAGTCAAAGTTTATTCTCTTTTTCGTCATCTTTTAGCAAATGAATATTGGTGTTGACACACATAAAAGTTTATTTAAAATAAACCTTTAGTAATAAAATTAATTTATTTAAGTAATTTTTATGCTTCCAAAAGTTACGGTTTTTCTCATCGTTGCATGATAAAAAAAGTATCATTGTAAAATGTTATTTTAACCATGAATTTATTTACATAATCGGAATTAATTTAACGTGAAAATGGAGCTAACATGTTCAAATTGTTGTTGGTCAGATTTTCTACTTTATAAAATATATATATTTCATGAAAAAAACAAAAGAACTTTTGCAATTTTCATGTAACGTAAGTTAACAAAAGCATGATAAAGTTTTGTTTTTTCTAAAACTTTTTTAAAAAAAAATTTAGTTTTTTAATAATATATGCGAAAGAATATTAAATGTTCCTACATTGAAAGTTTTGAATAACAATGCTTAGTTAAAGCACATTTTTATTTCAAATTTGTGTAACGTAAGTTAAAACTACATGCATTTACTAAAGTTCTGGCGCTTTTTCGTTAAGTTATTGTTTACAAAATGAATTAGGTCATTACGTAATTTTTATTTCGTCGCGTTGGGTTGACAAGGTTCAAAGTGAACCTTGTTGGGTTGACAAGGTTCAAAGTGAACCTTGTCAAACCAACGCAATTATTTTCATTAGGTTGAATTTTTAGAATGCAACTTTGCATTCTAAAAATTCAACCTAATGAAAATAGTATCATATCAACAAAAGAAGTGTAATAAAAACTTCGACAAAGATTTTCTTATTTAAATGACTTAGTACAAATAAAGGTGTAATACTAAAGTAATTTCTTAAAGTTGCTCTTGGTCTTGCGGAAAAACTGTTTTGGATTTAAAAATTTTAATAAAAGTTATATAAAATCACTCAGGAAGTGTGCCACCAGTTTTTAAAATTTACTTTGTTAATTATTTTTAATGAATAAGTGCAACACTTTCGACAATTTTTTTGTTACATTACTCTAGCTCTTGATAATAGATATAAAAAATCCACAAAAAATAATTGTTCGGTAACGTAAATGATGTAACATAAGTAAAATACATAGTATCAAAAAAACAAGTTTATTTTCCTTAGCCGGTCACCTCTGATAAATTTTTATATGCTTCTTAAATAAGTATAGAGTTCTCAACTTTTTAGCTCATTTTATTCTTTAGACTAACTTTAGACTAACTATGCTTTCATACAAAATAGCTAAAAGTTTAAATTACAGTTTAAATAGGCAAATATTTGATCAAGTTGTTGCATGTGTAATATATATATTTTTCTATAGAAATTAATAGAGATTCTATTGAAATTCTATAAAATTCTTTAGAATTTCTAAGGCCATTGTTTCGAAAGTTTATTGAATTTTTTTCCTGGGTATGACTGCCTCCACACCCATGTACATCAGTTTACTCAGGCAAAATAAACTCATGCAAACTAACAATTATGGAAAATTTAATTCTTTTTAAGTTGAGTTGTGTTATACAAAAATAATAAAAAACATTCAAAATATCACTTAAATAAGTATTCCCTAATTTTGCAATAAAAAATAAAAATATATATATTTGCAATAAAATAATTAAAAAATTTTGCAATTAAAAAGCATAAAAATGTTTATTTATTGTTACATTTTTGTCAGTGTATTTAAAGTAAAAAATTTAAAGTAAAGATAATATTAAAATGTTTTGACATTATTATTTTAAAATAAACTCAATATGTTCAAATGACCAGTTTAATAAATTTCATAAAAAAACATATAAAAAAAAAACTGTAAAAATACAACAAAGACAAAGAACTAAAAAGCTTTAGTATTTTTTTAAAAACTCTTTGAATTTTATATTTTTTTACTAAAAAATTTTTTTTAAATAAAATTCAATTTTTATAGTTATCTAGTAATAGAATCTTTTTAATTAGTTTTATAAGTGTTACGAAGGTAACAACCTTAGCCACTCAAGCGTATAGATAATAACCATACTCACTCAAGCGTGCACAAAAAGAAGTTATAAACAAACCATTCACTCAACAAAACGCCAAGAAACGATAGTTACTAAACAACTTGTGTACAAACCGAGACGCGTCTAGCGTCCTCAAAATATATAAAACAGTAGAGTGACAGAGTGAGATATAGTCGGAGAGAATCAGATATAGTCGGAGAAAATCAGAGACAGTCAGAGAGTGAGTTAGTTAAGTGGAAGAGAGAGAGAGGAAGTTGTATGGTGGCGCTCGAAGAACGAACCTGTTGTATTAGTTTATTATATGTTGTAATAATATTATATATGTTAAAGAAACAATATCAAGTTCAGACTAATGGTTTATGATCTATATATATAAATAAATATTTAAAATAAAGTTACCGTGTAACATTTTGGAGGCACTGCCCGGATTCAAGTGGATTTCATCTCTGCTTGGACCGACCGATTCAGCACTGTAAGTAAAGATTGACATTCGATAGTTCAACTTTAAATACATTAGACGAAAACCTGCAATTAGTATATGAACTAGATATAGTATTGAAATTAAACATTGATATTTACTTATGAGTCGCCTACGATCGGGAGAAATCTGCCCGTTCACCAAACCTTATCCTTGTTCGGATACCGCCAACAACATTCACAACTCTCTCAGTGATTCCTCCTCTGACTCAAATCACGCGTTAGACATATCTGAAACCAACCCATTTAAACAAGACGATAGCCGCTCTCCAACAAATAGTCCTGGGAAAAACAAGATGTCTCTAGAACAAATCATAGAACACTTATTAGTAATACGACAAATTATTAGTAATACGACAATTGGCCATAAAACGCAAGTTAAGGAAACCAATGACTAGAGGACCGCTGTTCCAGAAACATCAATGAGAGATAGCTTGCGTAACCACCACATCAAAAATGATGAAAAGCCTAGTAGTAAGAGTTTTCAACAGGAAGCCCAAGTTCGGCAGTCTGACACCTTTTGTCCATCAGGTAGAGTAATACCATCTTGTCCGCTACCAGGTGACTGTTTTCAACATTCTCAAGACCTTGTAAGCCGTCCAGAGAAAGTACAAAAATTTAATCTTAGGGGCACAGATGTAACATTTCCTCAAGACACATCAAAGAAAACGACCATAGAGTTTGCCACTAAGGTACAAGTAACAAAGGAAATGAAAGCTGCATCTTACTGTGAAACCATTCTTACCATAGCGCAAGCCTCAGAAACAAAAGAAGACTGTCTCTTCATACCGGAGACAGATATTTTTGAAGAACAAAATGTCCATGTTTTTCCTACCATTAACCATGGTGAATCTAGCCAAGTTAAGCTTCATATTGGTAACCCATCACCGAATTATTTGACCATTAGGAAAGATCAAGTGAAAGTGGAGTAATTGTCCCGCTACCCTCCAAAGTTCCTGATGAATACAGTGTTTGACCACCCACGGCATTGATAAGTTTATTAGAAACAAAAACTAATGAAGCTACGTTAAACCCCAACGAACCTCTTCAACTATTGACCTTACTAATCAAAAATAAAGATGTTTTGGCCAAAGTTTACACGAAATTGGACAGACCGATGTGGTAAAACACTTCATTGACACTGGTGATGCTCAACCGATTCGACAAAGAGCTTACCGTCTTGCCGAGTCACAAAAGAAATCACTAGACAAACACATTGAGGATATGATAACAAATAATATCATAGAACCAAGTGTTAGCCCTTGGTCCAGCCCAGTAGTCATGGTGCCCAAGAAGGATGGTTCCTACCGCTTATGTATAGATTAACGTAAGTTAAATAACGTCACCAAGAAAGATACTTACCCACTCCCTCGGATCGACGAAAGTCTTGACATGTTATATGGTGCAAAGTATTTTTCTTCGTTAGATCTGTTAAGTGGTTATTATCAGATGCAGCTTGACAATGACTCTAAAGAGAAAACTGCATTTATCTCCCACAAAGGATTATATCAGTTCAAAGTCCTACCCTTTGGACTATCAAACGCGCCTTCAACATTTCAGCGAATGATGAATTATTTACTTCAGGAACATCTGTATAAAAACTGCATGCTCTACTTGGATGACATTTTAGTATACTCAAAAACATTCGAAGACCACCTTAAACACATACAAATGATAATTAACAATTTAAGACATGCCGGGTTGAAAATTAACATACTTAAGTGTACCTTCTGTAGCTGTGAAGTTAAATTTTTAGGACATTTTATTAACGCGGAGGTAATTAAACCAGATCCAGAAAATATAAAAGCAGTAAAGGAATACCCTGTGCCCAAAAATATAAAAGATGTTAGGGCATTCATTGGTCTATGTAGTTATTACAGAAGGTTTATAAAAGGATTTTCAAACATTGCGCTACCATTGAATAAATTACTAATGAAAGATTCCAAATTCAAATGGGACATCGATCAGCAAAATAGTTTTGAACAACTAAAATATACCCTTATTTCATCGCCAATCTTAGCTTACCCAGACATTGAGAAACCTTTTACTATATACTCCAATGCAAGTGGCAAATCGCTGGGATATATCTTATCGCAATATCAAGGAGACCTTGAAAGAGTTATTCTTTATGGCAGACAAAAATTCACAAATACAGAAAGCAAGTATTCCACAACAGAACGCAAAGCGTTAGCAGTTGTAGTAGCAGTACAGAAATGTAGACAATATGTATATGGGAAACGTTTTAAAATTATAACGGATCACCATTCCTTGAAATGGCTAATGTCTATAAAAGATCCAACCTGTCGACTTGCAAGATGGAGCCTAATGCTACAGAGTTATAACTTTGAATTAGAATATCGATCGAGGAAAATGCATGGTAACGCGGACGGACTTTCCAGGAGAAATTACGACGTAGTCGCAACACTGACAGTACCAGGTAGACCCACTGACCAAGTTGCCAAAGAACAACGTAATGACCCCTATTACGCCAATCTGTTATCATACCTAGTCAAGAAAGAACTACCAGATGACTTAAAAGAGACAAAAAAAGTCTTAGCATTAGAAAATAGTTATCACCTAGACGAGAATGGCTTACTATTCCATCATGAGGCAAAGGCCTCAAAGAACCTCATCCAGTTGGTTGTACCACAGTCATTAAGATCCGAAATAATAACCTGGGCCCACGACAAACCATGCGGAGGTCACTTTGGAGTGACAAAAACCTATGAAAAGATCAGAACCAACTATTTTTGGGTGGGTATGTACAACGACATACAAACTTGGGTAAAATCATGTACCACCTGTGCACAACGAAAACGGAATCCAGCACCTAGCAAAGCACCCTTGCAACCAATTCCTGTTGAAGGACCATGGGATATCATTGCAGCTGATTGTCTGGGACCATTCCCACCATCATTAAAGGGAAACCACTACATAGTAGTTTTTGGCTGCTTGTTTACAAAGTATGTGGAAGCTTTTGCAATGCCTACTATTACTGCCACAACAATCGCAGAGTTATTTGTAGATAATATTGTGTTCAGACACGGAGCGCCAAGATGATTCCTAACTGACAGAGGTAGCAACTTTATTAGTAAATTAGTAAAAGAAGTATGTGACATATTAAATGTAAAAAAATCTTTCACAACGGCATATCACCCTCAAACGGATGGTTTTGTAGAACGAGTTAATGGAGTATTAGCTCAGAATCTTTCTATGTATGTTGCCTCTAACCAACGTGATTGGGATGTCCATCTTCCCGCAGCAGTATACGCGTACAATACTAGTATTTCCGCTAGTACTGAAGAAACACCTTTTAGGTTGACTTATGGCAGAGACGCTCTATTACCTCATGACACTACTTTGCTACCGAGAAAGGACCCAACGGACAACACCGACCTACTTATTCAACGACTCTTGACGAGTTTAAGATTATCACGTAACCTTGCAAAAAAAAATATTCAAAAAGCACAGACAAAAATGAAGCTCCACTACGACCAAACAGCTAAAGTATTTCCGTTTCAGGTAGGACATAAGGTATGGGTATATACCTCAATCACAAAGAAGGGTTTGGTGAAGAAACTCACAAGTTTCTGGCACGGCCCCTTTCATTTAATCAAGAAAACATCTCCCGTGACTTTTAAAGTCGAAAACATAAACAATAAGGAACTAACCACACCAATTCATGTGTCTTGTTTCAAACAATGGTTTGGCTTTGAAGAAAAACCAACAACAGAGATAACTCTAGACACTGAAGTTCTCATGGAGGCTACAGAAACAAGTGACAAATTTAACTTGGAGGAAACTAACGAAAAAACACATGAAGAAAATACAAGCGCTCCAGAAAATGAACCACCTTTAGAACAAACTCACGGAATTGGTCCCGATGTATATAGAATGGAAGAAATTCTCGACAAAAGAACAAGAAGAGGAAAAACCCAATACCTAGTCAAATGGGAAGGTTATCCCGCTGACCAAAATACTTGGAAGCCAGAAGAAAATATTTTTGATTCCCAAATGATAAAGAGATACCTCGATAGGAAAAAAATCAGAAAATGTTTGTCTATATCAGCTCTAATCACAACAGGTCGAAACATACAGGGGAGGAAAACCCAAAACAATCGTAAATTTATGCCTAGTGTAACCCTCAAAATAAGAGAATTATGGAAAGTACTTTTTATACTATGGTGTCTGGTCTTTCTACCAACATTTATTACGGGCATTTATATTGGCGAAGTGTATGATTGTACTAAAGTACACCCAATTGGAGTCTATCAGTTACCCACAATTGACACGTGTTCGCACAACATGTATTCACTTAATGGCTCTGTTAAAACATTTATAGCCGATGTATATGTCTATCGTCCACAAACCACGACTATCCAACTTTGCCATTGCTACGCTGGAAAAGTCACTCCCACATGCCGTACCAACTTTTTCAATCAACATCCCCAAGAAAGAACAAACACCCCTCACGTGGATGCAAATGTTCAATATGTAAGATTGATACGACAAAGTAGAAATATTATTCTACGGTAATGGCAGGATCTTTGAACAAAAGTCCTGGATGGGATTTGAGACGCCCCAACCACCACGAGTTTCCTACGGTCAAGATATTTCCTGTAGTTTATTACAATGAATTTCTAAGTTGATAATGTGCATAATGTTGCTGTTTCACAATGACACAGTTTCGCAATGATGCTGTTTTTATGTTGCTGTTTCGCAATGATCCTGTTTAGCAATGATTTTTATGATGATGTTTTATGTTGCTGTTTTGCAATGATGCTGTTTTTATGTTGCTGTTTTGCAATAATGCTGTTTAGCAATAAGTTTTTATTTTTATTTTGCTGATATACTGTGACATGTCACAGTATCTTAGTCCCGATATACTTAGATAATAAGAAAAATTAAGTTTTATTAACTATTTTTGTTTTTTTTAATTCTAACAGATTATATTAAAGTCTTTTAAAGGAACACAGATGTAACAATATGCAATAAACATAATAAAATGCAATAACAATAATAAAAGTACATGAAATAATAGTGATCGTGCACTTCATGACAATATGCTTATTGAACCAGTAAAAAATCTATTTCAAATTGCTAGCAGTTGCACTTGTTAAAATGTAAAGGTTCAGTATTCTCTGTAGATAAAGTTTTCTGATGTGTACTGTACATTATTATTGACTATTATTGTGCAGAAATACTTCTTTCTAAATGAACCATATTCAATCTGTATAAATGTTACAACATTAGGTACAATAATAAAAAATTTATATCTTGTGAATCATTTATAGGGTTTATCGCCCTAAGTTTTACTCTGGAGAACACTTTTGCAAGACAGAAAATTTGTCCAGACGACAAATTTTAGAAGAGCTTAGGTAAAAAATAACTTTAGCAACAGAAGCTAGAATGATTAGATTGACTGATAACTGATTAACCGATTTGTTAATGATATCTTAAAAGATTTGGTCATTAAATTCAAAAAAACTAAAAAAAAGATTCTTTGAAAATAGTTATGGCTTTTTCTTTGCAGAAATAATAAAATAAAACCCATATATTAAAGACAAAATATTGGACTTTGTTAATGACACTAACAAATATTTTTTTTAATCACACACATTTTGTTAATTTTTGGCATCATACTTAAATTAATTACTTTATTTACTTACAAACTCAAATTACAATAGCCTGTTTTCTTGTGAGAGGGGGGGGGGGGATAAAATTCAATGTGATTCTGCATTTAATCAATAAATAAAATTTTAAGATCATTAAGACCACAAAAAGCACCTAAAAGTATAAAGTATAATTCTTTTTCATGAACAAGAGCCATTTACCATTTTACAGTTTTAAACTAACAAAGTGTATAAGTGAACAATTTTGGTTCAAACAGAGTAACTAAAAAATAAACAGTAACTAAATAGCATTCATTCATTTACATCAAAATAGCATTCATTCATTCATTAATACTTAAAAGTATTAAATATTCTTTTTTTTTCATTACTTTATAAAATTTTTATTTTACTTGTCTAAATGAACACAAAAATCTTTTTTAAAATGAATTCTGCTGTAAACCATGACTTGACACATTCTGAACATAAAATTTTAGAAATACATAAATATATAAACTTAAAAAAAACTTACTTTCAGTTCCATAAAAGTTATACTTTATAACAATCCCAGATGTTAACAATATTCTAAAACATTTTGCTTTAATAACATCAACAAAAGGAACATACTGACTTTCACCACCATTTAAAAAAATCTAAACAAAAGAAGTTTTGAATTACTTTTACTTATTTAATATTTAGTTTTTAAGAAAAGTTTATAATAAAGTTTGGTCTTTGTAGTAAAAGGTTTTATTTAAATTTAGTTGCGATTAAAACCATGTTGTTTGCAAAAATACTAATTATTATTGCAGTCATGGTGCAGTAGTTAGAGCACTAACTTTAGAATCAAAAAGATGTTCATTCCCCACGTTTAAAAGCAACATTGGTGAGGAAGAGTGCAATACTAAAATTCTATAAAATAAGCCTCCTTATTCAATCTTTTTCTGTGGTGTAATGTAGTAAACAACTGGGTTCGAAATTAATGTAGTAAACCAACAGACCGCATAAGTATTTATACATACTAAAGTATATTTTTTAATTTGAAATTTATGTTACATTTTATATATGCGTATGTATATATGCATATATATATATATATATATATATATGCATATATAAACATCATCATGATCAACATGATCATCATCATCATCATCATCATCATCATCATCATCATCATCATCATCATCATCATCATCATCATCATCATCATCATCATCATCATCATCATCATCATTATCATCATCATCATCATCATCATCATCATCATCATTATTATCATTATCATCATCAAATTCATCATTATCATCATCAAAATCATCATCATTATCATCATCGTCATATAAATCATCATCATCAAGCTTAAATCTTCCCCTTTTATGCTGTTTTTTAATATAAACATCTTGAGCATCTTTATTCCTTAACTAAAGCTCATTCATAAATATGCAACACATACCATTCAAGTTTTTTTACTTCTACCATTTTCTTCTGAAGTTGCTACCTTTCTACATGCTACTTCCTCTCTACATGCTGATACCCAAATCTATTGCTACTACCACTCTATATACTAATACCCAAATCACTTTAATCTTCTCTGACAAACATTGTTCAATTCAACCTTCAATTCAACTCTCTAATCTCTGTCTAAGATTATGCTTCTTTTTCTTTTCTTGTTAGAGTCATACCACACATCCATCTTATCATCTCTTTCGACAAATACTACACCATATAAATAACAAAGTTTATACAAATATGTAAGGATATTACATAGCATTTAAATAAATAGCAAACATATATTTTGTATCTCAGATGTTAGGTTATAGAGACTTTTGAAAAGCCTTCAACAGTGTCATTAACTAAAGTAAGTCTAGCATTTAATCTTTAATTCATGGGTCTAATCTTTTACTTCTCCCAAGAATAGGGCAGAGTTATTTGGAAAGAACTTTTCCTCTAATTTGACTCTTGAATCTAATGGCCATACTCTTCCTGTCATTCCAGTTAAACAGATTAACCCATTGTTAAACATTTAAATCACTCTGACTTCCAATGCTAAAGTTAATTCTCAATTAAAGACTTTTACAGTTTGTGATTCAGATAGGATTACCATCCAAGTCTTAAAAAGGTTTTCTTTAGAACTCTCTTCAATTTTTGCTAAACTATTAATAAAGGCTTAATAAGTATTTCCAATTTTTTTAAAACTCTAGAAAACACTCTGACCTTTTTAACTATCCTATAATCAGTCTTCAATCTATTATTAATTTCTTTATATAAGGGTTTTGAGATTATTAAATTATTTCTTTCTAATTGCATTATTAAAGTTATTCTTGAAAACTCTTGAGTTTTGAACATTTTGAGTAGCTATAAGAGTACCACAACTTTGCTCCTACAATCTTATCTACAATAATGGTCTTCATAAAAATTTTACATCTAAAGTATTTGCTGGCAACTCAACTTTCTACTCTTGTCTTGGAAAAAAGTCTTCACTTTTTGATTGCTTAAGAACAAGCAGCCAATTCTAAATCTGATCTCTCTTCTGTAACAGCTCGGGGCTTGTAGTGGTTTGGGGATTTAAAATCTGGACATTTTGTTGGACAACAAAACTCATTTATTTACTGCAAATAAGTATTGCAATATTGTTGGCATTCCTATAATGATAAATAACAACCCTCTTACTGTCAGAAAGTCTAAAAGCACATTGTTAATGTAATTAGACCTGCTTTATCTGCCAAGCTTGAACCGTTCTCTCCCATTGTTGCAAGGTTGTATTTCTTTCTTTTTTCTACAAATACTATGGTCAATGCTCAAATGAGCTATCATCTCCAGCTGGAACAAACAAAACTCATTCTCGACTGGCTTCTTATTCAGCAAATTGCATCCTTTTACTGTCCCTGTCCTTTTATGCTGTAAAAATTTGTATTAATGCAGTTTTTTTCCTTGCACATCAAAAAAATGTCATAATTCTTACCCACCATCATGTTTTCTTAACTTATACAACCTACAATTTATCAACTCTTTAGTTAACTAGTATATTTTCTAGTAACTTAATAGTGGTTGTTTGAAACCCTTTTGAAAAATAAATTAGTTTTTGAAAATATATAAATTGATGCCAGTATTTAATAAATAGTAAATCTATGCATAAATTTATAATATATGAAGTATTACAAATTTTTTTTTAGAGTTGGCTATCAGCCTCTGCTAAACCTTATAATTTTGCTGGGGCCTAGGCTAGGGCCAGGTTTGCAAAAAGCCTTATTTTTAGCCAGGAATAGGGACCAGCCGGGACCCGGGTCACTTACTAGTGTAATGTGACAAGACTATCATAGAAAACACTCTGACCTTTTTAACTATCCTATAATCAGTCTTCAATCTATTATTAATTTTTTTATATAAGGGTTTTGAGATTATTAAATTATTTCTTTCTAATTGCATTATTAAAGTTATTCTTGAAAACTCTTGAGTTTTGAACATTTTGAGTAGCTATAAGAGTACCACAACTTTGCTCCTACAACCAGGTTGAATTGTAAATTGTTGAACTTTTATTTTTAAAGTTTTTTTATTTTTTAATTTTAGCTCCTTATTATTTACAATTTAAATTCTTTGAGATTCCCATAAAGATACTTACTAGTGTAATGTGATAAGACCATCAGGTTGAATTGTTGAACTTTCATTCTTAAAACTTTATTAATCTTAAATCTTAGCTCCTTATTATATTTACAAATTAAATTCTTTGAGATTCTCATAAAGATAAGATACTCTCATAAGAGATACTTCCCATAAAAATAGCACTTTGTAGTATATCATACAAGTTTAGAAGAGAACAAACTATGTTTAAATATATGTATAAAGATAAAAATCTGCATTTTTGATTGCGCCCATTTGACATTACGCCCTAGATTTTCAACAACAATTTAAACTAGTTAAAGTTATCTGATTTACCCTATCAGAAACACACACTATTGTTTCCTCTACACTATCAGAAACACACACTATTGTTTCCTCTACACTATCAAAAACAAACACTAATAACCAAGAACAAACTATATAAAAATTAGTGAAAAAGGAGAAAGTTAAATAACAAAAAAACAGTTAAGAGGAGGCTTTCAAAACTATAAACTACATTAGAGAGGAAAACATAAAGAGGATTTCTAAGGTATCGTGTTTGAGGTCAAAAACTAGGTTTATGAAAGTTTTTTAAGCATGGTGGAACAGTTACAGTAAAAGGTTGCAATTTTGCTAAATGATGAGATTAAGTTTAAGTAGAACAAGAGTTTTATGTTGGAACAAACCAAGTTTTTTGAATATCGCTTTGAGTTTTTTGAATATCTCTACTATACATCACTACATGTCTATACCATACATCAAAAGATGCAACCATATGACAAATGGGATAGAAGCACAAGCAAATCCAACCACATTTGTAATGTGTTTTTGGATTATGTCTAAAAGAGAATGAGTTTAATTATAAGGACCAGCCCAAATATGACAACAGTATTCCACACAAGAATAAATGAGATTTAAAAAACTATAGAATGGATTGAGGAGCAAGATAAGGGAGCACTATACTGTCTTAGAAGAGAGATCACATTCAAGATTTTCTAAGCAATTAAAATCTCATAATTTTTTTGACCAGAGTATATGGTTGTGTCTTCTAGCAAATGAGCCACTTTAGTGGAAATTATTGATTATTGGAAAGATCATTAACATAGATAAGAAACATTACAGTAGTGAAGATGATTAAGCGTTCATCATCCAAAGCAGGAAACAATATAACGCAAGTTTAAATCTATGCCAGCTTTAATGAAAAAGGAGTGTAAGGCTGTCTTACAAAAATCTGCCAGGTTACATATTACCAGTAGCTAGGTGATCACGAAGATCTTGATCCTTACCTGTAATATTTAGTTTTATATTATTAACTATTCTTATAGTTAGTTAATTAATTTGTATCGGCATCGGTCTTAGGCTTTTTTTATCTCCCGGTATCAACATCAGCCAAAAATGTTCAATCGGTACATCACTAACAAAAAAATTTGCATAAAAATAAAAATAAACAAGTACTATAAGACTTAATATTTTTTACATATTTTTATCATTATAAATTATTACATATTTTTATCATTATAAAACTTATGTCACACATCTGACAAAAATGTTTTATAATAATTTTATGACAAAAATGTTTTATAATAATGATTATCAACATCACTAATTTTTCTAATTCAATCATATTTTTTGAATAAAAAGTTGGGCTTTTTAGCGATATCTATTTTTTTTAGAGAAATTTCAACAAAGATACTATTTATGTCAAGAGTCAGGAAACCACTATTTATGTTGGGAGTTAGGAAGTAGCAAAGAAAATTAAAGAGGAAGAAAACAATTGAGATTTATATAAAGAGAGAATGGATTCAGGAGTATTAAAACATGAAGCATGATAGAGATAACCTAAGTAGGTACTAACTTTAGAACGGATTGGATTGTCATTGTTGTGGGAGATCAGTAGAAAAAGATGTTTTGAGAAGATTCCCAGAAGTCGCAAGAGATCAGGTTCAAAATCAAATGCTTGTTGTTCTAATTAATCAATAAGTTTTTTTTTTTTAACAAGAAAGTAACCGAAAGCAAAGTTAAAAAACAAAGGTTTTTTAACAAGATTAGAACATATAGATGCATCATCAAAAAAAGACCAAAGATAAAACGTTGTATTGTAGCTCAGAAGTTACTCAAAATGAAGAAAATTGTCTCCATCAATCATGTATTTAATAGAGTGAAAGTGTTGGAGTTGTGAATAGGAATGTTAACTTTGAAATCTTTTATAGATGAAATAAAGTTAATGAGACTATTTAAGATTTTCTAAAAACCTAACTTCTAATATAAAATACAAGATTTAGTAACCTGAGAGTAATAACCTTTTTAGCTAGTACGTTTACACATTAATTTCTTAAAGCTATAAAAAAAAAGTTCGTTTTAAGGAGAGTTTTTCTGAAAAAAAATTTAAAAAACAACTATAAATAAAAAAAGTTTCAAATAAAAATGATCTTGAGTGAGATTAGATAAAAAAATAGAAGTTTTTAGGGACAAGAGCCATTCTAAATGATAAGCATTAAAATCACCAAAAAAAACAATAAAGAATGCAGTCTTGGCAAGAATGAGAATAAAATAAAACGAGAAAGTTGATATATTGAAGTGATGCAAAATGAAAGCATATTTAGAAAAAACAGAGAGCTCAAAACTTACTTCACAAAAAATAGGTTATTTAATACATAAGTAAATTCCCATACCAAACATGTAACTAAACGAGTACTTGAATAATCACAACATCCAAAGATAAAACAGCCAATATCTGTCTCAAAAAGCAGGTAGGCTTTGTGAAATTTGAAAAAGGTAAGTTCTAACAAATAAAAAATTAATTGAATGACCAATAATATTTTTATAGATAAATTTAATAAGTTTGGCAGAGATAATGGTTTTAAATTTTCTGGTATTAGTACTTACTTATTTAAGAAAACGGTTTTTAACTCATTTAAAAACTGTTCAAGAACACTTTCCTCAAAAAAATAAGTGTCTTTCACATAAAGTGTTATTTAAAGATGAACAACCGAGATTAACAAAGATTAATCTTAAGATAATGAATTTTAAAAAATATTAAAAGGATATTGAATGTAAAAAATATTAAAAGAAAATGTTTAATTCTACAACAGCAATCAGATGATAGCAATCCACTCTCAATTATGTAGAATAACTATACAGAATAAATATATTAATATAATATAACATATTAGTATGTTGTACAAAACAAAATACAAAGTTTACACAAGAACATAAAAAAAATACTTTACTGCATAATTAGATATGTATAAAACAGTGAGGACTTAGGGTTACTGTTTGGGCAAGCAGTAATTATTTAAAAATTATTTTTTACTGTCTTTAAAAAAAAAATTTTTATAAAACATTTTTTATGGATTATAATTTCAAAATTCAAGAAAAAAGTAAAACTGTTTACAACATTTTGAAAACTTCAAACTAATAATTTACATTTCCTTTTAGGCTTAAGAGTAAAGAATCTTAAAAATTTGATTTAAAAAGAATCAGATCCATAACAAAACAATAAACATGCAACAATATCTTTAAATAAAATTTTATTTCCAATAGTAATACTTATGACTTAACTTCAATGTTTTTAATGTTAATCCTGCAATAGTAACATTTTAAATTTTATTTATAAATTGCATTTTTTTAAATATTTAGCGCTTCCAGATTATATTTTTCCAAATATATAAATTAAAAAAATTATTAATAAAAGTTACAACTAAAAATAAAAACATTAAACTAAACATTAAAAATAAAACACATTAAAAACTTTTTAATTACATAAAAATGTTGTTTCAAAACTGATTTTTAAAAATTTGACATTGATTTAATTTTTATTTTTGTCATATCTTAAATAAAATTGCTTTTATAGCATTTAAAAAAATTGTTTTAAAATCTTCAATAAAAAAAAACTGCTAAAATCTAAACTGCAAAGAAGACATTACATTAAGGTCTAGAGCAATTATTAAGGCTAATATTTACTTTCTTATATTTTTTTACTCTTTTTATATTTATGCATTATATACCTGTTTTAAACATTTATTTTAAAATTTTTTTTAGTTTTAGTCAAAAAGGAAATTGGTCAAGATCAAATCTGGTGTTAGGCTCGGCATGTTACTTTAAATGATTACTCTGATGAAGAATGTTTTCAAAAATTTCATTTGTTTAAAAATAGAGATATTGTCAACACATTAAAAATGATTTGTCACCAATCAAATTAAGAAGCAACCCAATTTCTTCAGAAGAAAAAATGCTAATTAATCAATGAGGTAAAAATTTATCAGTCAATTAAAAAAAAATTAGCAACAAAAAAGGAATAATCTTTTATTGTTAAATATGCTTGTTATTATTGGACTGCTATGAATAAAGTTTAAAAGAGCTGATTTATAGACAACTTAACTAAAAATAGCTTTTTTACTTTTTCAGATTGTTTTTTAATTCAGAAAACCTCTCCAATTGCTTAGGATAAAAAATTCCAGATGTCATAAACTTTGAGGACAACCGATTAATTTTCTACTTTTAAATAAACACTATTTATGTGATATGTATGATTTATGAAGAAAATAAAAGTTTTTATAGCAAGTTTAATTGTATATTAAACAATTGCCAAAATTTGCCTGCCCTTAATAACCTCCTTGAATATTAATCAATTCTGAACCCCTCTCTCCCTTACTTCTACTTAAAATTATTTTCCTAACTTTTATAATATTTTTTACTAAATAAATATTCAATAAAAAAATATTTATTTAGTTTTTATAGCAGAGTTTTATAAAAATATTCTTTTCATTTTATACGCTGATGAACTTAGGCTGTAAAAAATACTAATTAGTAATAATCCATATTTTAAATTTGTTAGAAACTTTATGAATTCAATATTATAAAAGTTTGTTTTATAAAACTATGAAAACTTCATTCATTAAAAAAAAAATCATTTTGGTTGTTGTTTTTTTTCTTTTGCATAAGTTTTTGCGTAAGCTCAGCGCAACTCGTGCGCAACCCTAATTTTACAGAAATGCTGCAAAACATTGGCGAATACCAAATAGTTATTAAACGCTGAACTGTATGGTTAGTTTTGCTGGTTTGCCTTAGTTGAAAGTTTGGTGAATACGCACCCAGGTACAACAATTGATGGAAACATGGCACGAAAAGTATTCTGAAACTATAAGGTGTCTGTTTAAAAATTATAGAGAACACTATAGAAGAAAATATTCAAAAAAAGTCACTTGAAAAGATGCGAAGATTATTATGCAGTTCAGATCCACTTATTAGCTCTCTATGAAGAAGTATGAGTTGTATTAAAGAACTTGAACTTAACAAAGATTAAACATTTATTGTAACTTTTTTTAATTACAAGTTTTGTATATCTTTACTCTGATTTCTTATAAAATATCTAATAAATAAATGTTTCTTTGTTTATAAAAAGGGGTATAACACGTAACAAACATTTTAAATAATGTTTCGAATTTGAGAAAAACTGTTTCTAAAAACATCTAAAAGTTATGTCTAAAATCTCTATTACCCTATACACCATTTTCTATTAGGGTGTTTAGGGTGCCTGCATCTCCAATAAATAACATTTTTTTTTAAAAAAAAAGATCTTTGTGATGAACAGAGTCACTCATAAAAATATCAATTTGATGACTTTAAAAATAAAGGAGTTATGTTTTTTGCCCATAAAATGCGCAAAAAATCATAACTCCTTTACTTTTAAAGTCGGTCTTGGCCCACTGTGCATTGCAAACATCATGATACAAAAAAAATGAAACCAAGAAAAAGAAATTTATGTTGACAGCCCTACATTAAAAGAGAACCTTAATTTAAGTATTGCAAGTTTTGGATGCTCGTTTTTTTGCAAATATTTTATGCAACTTTATCTTTTTTTGAAACAAGTTTTGGAACTTGTTTCAAAAAAAGATAAAGTTGCATATGGAAAATGTAAAGTTGATAACATAAGAGCTTTTACAGAAAGAGCTGTTACCAATGTATTAGAAGTAGAAATAGCTGCACTTGAAACTATGGTTGAAATTGAAATCGCTTCAAACAAACGTTTGAAAAAAATAAAGATTTTTATTATGACTCAAATCAAAATTTGACACAAAAAAAATCAGACTTTTTACACTCACTCCGGAAAGTTAGTCAACAGAGAAAACTCAGCAGTATTCTTTGACTTCAAAAAGATCTGTAAAACAAGCCAGAAAATTAGGAAAACAAAGTGAAATAGTGTCATCAACCCAATGAATATTCAAGGGTTTGTCCAGGAAAGAGTTTGTGTTAGTTGAAGTAGATGATATAAAGCAACATATTCAAAATGTATTGACTTCTTTTAGTCAATATAAAAGTTTCATACTGAGTTTTAAAAAATAACATAATTATCTTAAAGCTGGATTTTCAATATTTCGTAAGCTAAGATGCAAGTGGTGCATCCCGTGGGTGGTGCTTCTGATCTGCATGCAGATTGTGTTTGTCAGTACCACCAAAATGTAAAGCTTCTAGCAAAAAAAACTAAAGAAAAAGGCCAATGACAAAAGCTTATTAAAATTAATGGTGCATAGGTGTAATAAATGTCATAGAAAAGAGATTTTGTCTGACATTTGCACTTTGTTTAAGTTATTTAATTATTATCAATGACAAATGTCAAATTTCCAATGTACTAATGATTCAAAAGCACCAGCAACTTTATCTTGAGATGAGTTTATTGAAATGAATGTCAACAAATTAAACAATTTACAAGAGCATCATTTTATATCAAAAAGTCAAACCACTTTATTCCAATATTTAAAAGTTAAAAGAAAAACAAGTTTTAGTTCTTTTTGACTGTGAAGAAAACTATAGTTTTCTATGCAGGACATACACGATGCAGTGCAAAGTTTCAACTGGAATAACAGCCAGGCAACTTTGCACCCCATCTATAACGTGGAACAGATCCTGTTCATTGCTTTATCAATAATATTATTGATATACTTAAGCAATTACAAACATTTGAACATATGATCTATTTTAATGATGGATGATCTTATGCTACCATCTTTAACTTATGCTACCATCTTTAACTTATGCTACCATCTTTAACTTATGCTACCATAAACAAGATTTTATTATTACTAGACTAGCACTTACTTGCAACATCGCATGACAAAAGTTCTTGTGATGGAGTTAGTGGAACGGTAAAAACGTCGCACAAGTAAGTCTACAATCACTTAACAATCCTATGACACATCAGGGAAATATACAGCATGTGAAAGGATACAACATGTCAAAAGAATATAAAGTATTTGTGTTGACAAAGTTTCTATAGAAACCTGGACATGCAGTTTCATATCAATGACACTTAACTTGATAAAATTAAGAAGAGTTTAATTTGATAGTGTTTGCAGTAATGTGAATATTTCTAGCTGCAGAGTTTATATCAATAAAACTTCAAGTTACACACCAGGAACATATTGGGCCTGCATTTATGATGCTCAATGGTATTTAGGAAATATTTTCAGTATTTCATAAGTGTCAAGATCTTCATATTAAATTTATGAAAAAGTTTTCTTTATATAGCAAATTCATGTGGCTATGCAGAGATGATCTCTGTTTGGTACTCTTAATGCATATTTTATGCAAAGCTTCATCTCCTTAGGTCCAGCCTAACAGAGAAAGATTTTATTATATTGACTTAAAATAAATCAATAAAGTTAATTTATAATTTGAGATTTTTTTTTAGAACTTTAAAAATTTTGTTCATTGTCTTAATAATTTTCTCATTTACTAAAACATATAGGTAAATATATTTAAGATATATATAAAAAAATATCTAAAATTATTTAGTGTCATACATTTTGTATTTAAAACTTTAGTAGATTTTTTTCATCGCTTAGAGATATGAACTTCAAATGATTTTGTTTGATTTTGGTTTGAAAAAAATTGTATTATAAATTGGGGGTTATGAGTATTATCTATTGGGGTTAAAAGGTTATAAAAATTGATATTTTTTAATCATTTTTAAGAAATAACATTATTTAATTTAATGCAATGATTTATTTTGTTAACTTAATAATAATTCCAAAAAATATAGCTAAAAGCGATTTTTTTTGGAATTATAATTAAGTGCCCATTAATTTATTTGGTCTTCATAAGTTAACACACGATTAGGTAACAGATTTTTGCATCAGGGATCAATTTTTAAAAAATATTAATCCAGCTTTGATGAATTATAATTTTAGAATGCAGTTCTCTAACTTGAACTTTCTTCTAATATCCACCAGATCAACCAGATTCTAATATCCACCAGATTTGTTATTAAGATTAAGCTTAAAATCACAAAAGTATAAACTTTAGCCAGCCATTATGGAAAAACATAAGATGTCAGATTTTAAATTTTTTGTTTTTCTAAAAGAGCCTATAGCAAACTATAAAAACGATGGAAAAACCTTTTTTGCTTGTAGAGTGAAATTTCATGCAAATTACCCCAATATTTAAATAGTGTTTTCTTAAGAACCATATACGATATTGATCTAAAATTTTCAAAACATTTCCGATATATATTTATAAAATAAAAAAGTTTCAGCAAAATCTTAAGTGGTTCATAAAGAACCTCATAAAAAATTGCTCCATTTGTCGTGGAATGACCCGATTTTTTTTGAAAGTTTTACAGCTACAGCTCTTTTCCCATAATATAATTTCAAGTGAACTTTTTAGATAAATAATAAAATTTTTGATCCAAATTATTGAATATTTATCTGTATTTTAACCATAAATACAAACTGCTGTTGATTTAAATAATCATTTAGCTTAAAAAATTCTTCCAAATGAAAGTTATTGAACATTTATTAGAATGGTAATTGCCATTAACAAAGTAATTAACAGAGTTTATTGAATCTTTATTATGAGGTTATATAATTTTTAGCTATCAAAGTATCTAACCGTGCATTATTGAAACAGAATCAGGGACATTGATGTTAAACAAGTGTTTTATGAAATGTTGTATGCTTCATTACAGCTTACAGATTAAAATTTTTTATCATAAATCTAAATTTGTTCCTTAACTATAAAAAAAGTACACAATTATTCTTAAAACAAAAAAATTATTCTTACAAGAAAAAAAAAAAGAAAAGTAAAATGACAATTAAAGTAAATTCAAATAAAATACTTTTAAAAAAATAAAATATCACCTGAGCAACTGTAACATAATAATTTGCTTGTGTATCAGAGTAATTAGCTTGAATCAATAAATCTACATCAATCGGTGATTGACTCCACAACTTTATTCCAGTCATATAATAATTTTGATCAAAAGAAACTTCAACAGAATATGTATAAGATTTATTGATTGTATTGATTTGTAAAGAAATTTCATTGACATTCTGTGTATTTAAGGACCGCACATCTCCAACAACTAAATAAATTTAAACTATCAACATGTTGTATTAATATTAATGACAAACAATCATATTCTTTAAAAAATCCTTGGCATACCTAGTCATTATTATTAAAAACAAAATAATAAATCAAAGGAAAAAAATGGGTAGCGGGATAATAAATCAAAAATTAAGTAGAGGAAGTCAACAAAGAAAAAGAAAACAAGAAGGTTGAGAAAGGTTAACAAAGGATAGTAGCAAATTATTGTTAAATAATTAAACTGCCAATGACTTTTAAAGCCATTTTAATTTTTATTGAAAAATAAAGCTATAACTAATAATTTGATGCAGCTCTACAGGTCTCATTAGGTGGACAATCAAGATATTTGCTACATATATAATGAGGCAAGAATCAATTTTAGGTCATACAAATCAAGTATAGCCAAAATGTTCAACAAAAAGATACATTTGTTTAATATATAAATATATACTCACCATAAAAATATTTTTTTTTTTGGTGTAGGATAAAAAAAGGTGATATTGGAACAGTGAAATTAGACCAAATAGGATAGAAAACTGATCAAAAGTTTCAGTGATGTTGAATTTCAAAAGTTTAAATCTATAACCGGTAATTGGCAATTGCCTGAGCAATAAAAAATGATTTATTGCTCAGGCAATTGACATGTCACAATTGAAATGTCACAAGAATCCAGCAAAACTATAGATCTATAAAACTTTCTACATGATATACTGGATGTATATCATGTATCATGATATATAAAAATTCTCTACATGATAAACTGGATGATGCAACATTCAAAATAGTGTAATCATCTTTAAGTAAATGACAACAAAGACAGTGAAAAACAGACTTTTACCTTTTTCAAGATCCTTTGTTATGTAACTATATACAATACATATGTAAGTTATATAACTTTAAACTATTAGCATTTAATTGCAGAAACTTTCTTTAATTGTCTTTAATTTTGATTGATAGATTTGAAAGTTGTTAATGTTTGGAATCTGATGTTGCATAATGCTTTTTAGGTGATTTTAGAAGATTTTTAAGAATTTTTTAAGAGATTTGAGAAGGATTTTTTTAGGAGATTTGATCATTAAACTTGGAAAAAAGAAAAAAAATTGATTTAAAAATTTTCTTTACAAAATTTATTCAAAAAACCTAATAAAAAATTTGAGAGTTTAAGTTGGAGTAAAAAGATCTATATTTTAGGAGAATTTAGGTCTTTTTACAAGGTTTTTCAAATATTAGGATACTTTAGGATTTATTAGGAGTGGCCATCTTAGGTAATTTCAGATCAAAATTCTGCATTTTTAATCTTATTTGAGGAGCATGAATGGGTAATTCTTGATTTATTTTTTGTAGTCGTTGTTGCAATTTCAAATTGAACTATAGAACTCTTTATTAAATATACAAATGTATTACATGCAAATGTTAAAAATTTTATAGTGTTACTGTTTACATAAAACTTGTAAATAATTTATTTAAATATAAATGGTTTAAAACTGTCTTTAAAGTTCTGCCTTCTTTTTCCATTGATTTCAGTAGTTTAAACAATATATCAGGGGCTATACTAGACTGTTTTCGACAGCGTCGACTGTATTTAGATTTTCCGCTAAGTTATTCTGGGACAGGGGGTACCACTGCCTAAATTTTTTTTCCTAGAATAGCCCTGTATATATTACTATATGTATATAAATTATTGTATAGAAAAATAATTTCAAATGGAGAAAAAAGAATTATTGTTTTCAATGTTACTTAAGTAATCTATTAACACTAACAAATAATTTAAAAAATGGGAAAAAACAATATCAAAATTTTACTATTAAAACAAAATGAAGTATTTAAATAAATACAAAGAAACTTTCATTTCCATTTTCAGTTTTTTTACTTAAAAGCAGTGCTATTCACCACTTATAACTATTAGAATATTTTTATGGTCTAAAAATAAATAGTACGAAATATAAATAACTAATTGAAAACAATAATAAATCAAAAATACAAACCAGTGTTTGCATAAGTACACCACAACTTTATAGCATATGGTAATGCTTTTAAAACATTTTGTGGAATGTCAATTGCTGTTTGCACCATTAAACATAACCCATTAAGAACACCATAATTCTTTCTCAAAGTGTTTATTATATTTGTCAAATTTAAACTTTGACCATTATATAAATCATTTAAAGTCATTGATACAAAATTATTTACAAAAAAGGCATTATTGCTCAGCTGATTGTAATAGTCTAAACATTGAAGTGCAGTCGTTGCATCATAAGGAAAGACTGAAAAGACATAGATATTTGCTGAATATATTGCACTCGAACCAAGAGTGTTCTGTAAACCATACATATTCAAAGATAGTTCTATCAAATTTGCTGTAGATGGCAAGAAAAATTCTTTGAAAACCAAAATTGTCTCAGACAAATTAGTATAAGTAACATTGTAATCTGATACAATAAACACTTTCCAATTAAAGTTAGATGAAAACGGAACTAAACATTGTAATAATATAAATGCAATAAGTTTACTGACTATAAACATATATAAAATAAATAATATAAAAGTTTGTTATATTATTTCAAATAATAATATAAACAAACTTTTATTTTGAAAATATTATAACAATTTCTTACTGGATAAAACTGTTTTATCCAAAGAGAAAAATACAATAAGAAAAAAAAATAGTAGTAAAACTTTTTTATCTACTGACAAGCATTTTAGGCTTATTTATTTGATAAGCAGGCAAACCAAATAAATAAATTTTCTCTAACATCTTTAAAAAATCCTTTTCAATTTTTTTTTAAATATATAAACAATTTTATTGAAATTTCACATGCATTAAAAAAAAAAAAAAAAGCAATATTTAACATTTCATTGACCTCCCTCAAATTCACATTAAAGTTAAATAAAACTAAATAATGCACAGGACTGAATAAAATGTAAATACACAAAAATATTTTTCTTGAATTCTTGAAGCCTAAGTTTAAAGTACTTTATTTGTTCTAAATCAAGAATTTCTAGTACATACTTCAAGTACATTCAAGTACATCTTTTGCAGCATAATAAACAACAATATCGTTGATTGATTGTTATGCATTTTAAAAAATGCAATAAAGAATTTTATCAATATTTGGATATTTTATATTTCATTTTAAAACAAAATAATATTGCTGGTTAAATAATATTAGTTTAGTTAATTATGATCTTCTTCTTCTTCTTTTTTCTTCTTTTTTTAAAAGACATTTTTTAAAGCTGTAGGTTTTAAGCTTAAGTTTTGTAGGTTTTTTTGTACTTTTTTTAACTTGAAAATTCTAGTTTCAGATAACCATTCTTTAGGTACAGAAATGTATGAGTTTTTGTAAATTATACTGCTTAAAAAATGCAATAAAGTCTTTTATATATTTCTGCATATTATTTTGCTTTAGTAAATTTTGTGTATTTCATTAGTGGGAGAGAAATGTTTATCTATTAATTTTAAAAATGCTTTTGCAGTATTTGTTAAAACATTTTTACTGTATGGAGGGTTGAACCAAATTATATATATATTTATATTTCGCTTTTTTGTAATTTCTTTTTTTTTTCAAGTTTAAACTCAAAATTTTTAAATCTGCTTTTTTTAAAAAGCATCTTCACATACATGTTTAGAAGATTTAAAAAATTTATTAGAAGAGTTTTGATTTAGTTTATTATTATTTACTTTTTTTTTTATTCTGATTCACTCTCAACAAGGTTACAAACAAACTATTACTAAGCTGGGAGTTACTTGAAAATAAAAGAAGTTATAGAGTTAGGACGTTAGAGCAAGGAAATGATTAACAGAAGAGTTTAAAAGTTGTGGTTGTATGTGTTGAGAAAACATAAAGATGGAAGAAAATTTTATAGTGTTAAAGTAGGGGAAAAAAACTATACGAACAAAAGCGTTTAGAGCATGCAAGGACAGATACAATAAAAGAATAAGACTTTGAGACAAACAAGAGATTTGTTGAGGTAATGGAATCAGGAGTATGAAAATGACAATCAAGATAAAGAAAAGCAACCTTAGCAGATATTTAGCAATCGATTCTATTTTTTATTTTTTATGAAAAATCAGTAGTGAACGATAATCCAAGAAGACATAAGGAAGTGCATTCAGTGAGAGAGTTGCCATTCATTAGTATCGGAATGTCAACAGTATTGCAATAGTTGTTTGCAGTAAATAACTGACTTTTGTTGGAATTAAAATTTACAAGCCACTGCTAGCACCAATCTGTTAAAGAAGTGAGATCAGATTCAAGGTCAACTGCCTGTTCTAAGTAATTGAAAAGAAAAGACTTTTTATCAAGACAGGAGTATAAACATATATATGTTAAGCCATCAGCAAAAAGAGCTACTTTAGATGTAAGTTTGTCAAGAAGATCATTATTATAGAAAAGAAACAAAACATGACCGAGGGTAAAACCTTGAGGTACCCTAGAAGGTACTGGAAATAAAGAAGAGTGTTGGCCTTCGATGACGATTTTATAAAGCAGTTAGAACAAATGACTTGATAATCTCAAAAATTTACCCAGATACACCATATGAACTAAGCTTATCGAGAAGACCAGCATATAAAACTTTGCCAAAAACTTTATATGTCAAGAGCAATAGTCTTAGCCTCTCTGCCTCCATCTAATGCACAATAAAATCTTTCAGTCACAGCAGTTAGCGAATCAGACATAGAGCGAGAAGATTGAAAACCATATCGATTATCTAACATTAAGTTACTTGAATCATGATGGGATGTGAGAAATTTATTGATCAAAGACTCAAAGACCATGCTAATAACAGAAAGAAGATTGATTGGAAAATAATTGGAGGGGTCAGAATGTTCTTCTGCCTTGCTGAAAAATGGTAACAACAGATACCATTTTTCAGCAGGCAGAAAAACAAGACTCACTCAAGCATTTATTAAACAGTTTAGAGAAAATTGAAGAGAGTTCTGAAGAACAATTTTGTATGACTATGACAGAAATGTTGTCTGGACCACAAGCTATAGAAGAGTTTAATTGAGATATGACTTTTTGCAATGGAAACTGAAGTGATTTGAATGTCTAGCAATCGCTTAACCTGTGTAATTGGAATGGAAGGAAGAATATGGCCACAAGATTCAATAATTTATATCTCAACGATCTTACCAATATTTACCTACTGAATTATACTTCATTTTTTCCTCAATTTCATTTTAAATAATGTAGAAAATTTATAAATATAGCCATAACATAAAACATAAATATAATTATTTGTACCAGCAACATCAAGTTGAATTGTAAATCCACTAACACACAAATGTGGCTGAGTAATGCAATCAGCTCCAAATTGATCGCTCATTAGTGAAGTATGAAAACGGTTTATATTGTTTTGTAAAAATTGAGTGCTTCCAAACAACTTCTGGCTACCTCTGATGCTTTTATAGATGTAGTAATTTGTATTGTTCTGGATGAAGTTTGCACTTAACCAAATAAAATCGGCTAAATTTAAAACAAAAAAATAAAAACAAGAAAATAAATAAGAAAAACAACTAAAATCTGTTTTAATAAATAATAATTCATTTTTTAGGTCTTGCTGTTAATGATGCTGATTAAATTAGTAGATGAGACGCCTGTTTTTACTATTCGATCTCTGTAGCTATAATGGCAACTTTTTTGTAACATTTTTAACTTGCATTCATCAGAGATGCGAAGTTGGAGTCCAAAGTTCAATCTCTGTTTTTATCCAGAATCCAAAGATCTATATTAAAAATTGTTGGGACTCCAGGATTTTTATAGTTTTCTATCAGCATATAAACAATTCTTAACAAATCCTTAGTACCCTCTATAAGTTTATTATTTAAATTTTTTTAGCCAACAGTTATATGACTTTAAGCCAGTAAAAGCAAAAATGCATTGAATTCCACTGCTTATAGCAAGCCCTCAAGCAAATAAATTATTCAAAAATGTGCAGCGCATTTATGGAAATATATTACCTATAGCATACATTGCTTTTAAAAAATATAATAGGCGAATCACATCACATGCAGTGTACAAAACCTTTGGTGTACACTGATAGCTATATTCAGAATTACGCTTAGAATAGGGTTGTCATGGTCAAGGTTTTTCCGTAGGAGAACAAAATAAAATTTTTTATTTTTTATTTTTTTAGGTGTTAGTGGTTTTGTGACAACTTATACAGGATTTTGTACTAAAGGGTTAAGATGCTATGACAAGGGTTGGTTAGGGGAATGATTAAAAAAAAGTCAAAAATTGTGTGGTGTTATTTATGGACAACCCTTAAGTCGTTTTCTAAGCCATTAAGTCTTTTTAAATACAGTTAGAAAGTATCATTTTACAAGTGTAGCAATTGAAGTCTATTAAATGTGTTTGAGCACATTGTTAGATTTGTAATATATGTTGAGTTGCTATAATTTATCATTTAAATTAAATCAAATCGCATTATGTCATTGTAATACTGATTTTAATAACTGTTTTTTTTGGGGGGGTTAATAACAAATTATTTAATTTTAGGAAGAGAATGATACAAAAATAGGCCAATGGACAAACAAACAAGTTGAGTGTGGTAATCAAACTCTGAACCTTTTGCTTACAAAGCTCTACCACTACACCACTACTACATGTAAGCTTGAAGCTAACAAGTTCTTTATGTAAAGTATATTAGCAGAAATATCTTCAACCTAAAAGAAATAGTTCTTTTTTGAGCAAAGAAATAAAATCAAAAATAAATTATAATTTTTTACAGCATAAATAAAACCTTATATAGTCTACTCTAGCGATTCAGAGATTGTTGTATCCATAAAATCCCAGACAAAGTGGTTCAAAAAAATTACAAAAAAACTAAATTCAGTATCCGAAGTCCAAGAAGTCCCTATTTTTTGACCCCGGAGTCCAGAGTACCTAAAAATCAATTAGACGCGACCCTAGCATTTGTTATAAAAAAAAATTTTTCAAGGCTCTTCTCAAAAAGGTTGCCTAATTACCCACCTCAGGGTAAATTGTAGCAAACTACAAAAATGATTATCAATGTAGTATTAAGTGCAAAAATTATTTGAAAAATTTTTTAATATTTATTTTGCAAATAGTTTTAAGCCAAAAAAAAAATTTTTATTATGCAAAATAGTTTTAAGCCAAAAATTACTTTAAAAACCCTAAAAATTTTTTTGTAAAAATAAAAATAAAAGAACTAATGATTTTATAAAAAAAATTTCATTTTCTATAGTAAATGCTATGAGCAAACTAACTCCGTTAAAATTCTGTCTGATTCCAAAAAACCTTTTTTTTTTAATAAACTGTCTACAGATTCTGAAAAACGGCAAATTTAAGGCAAAAAATTGAAAAGAAAACTGACTGGAAACAGTAAACCAATTATGACTGAAATCTTTACAATAATTTTTTCATTTGACTAACAATTTTCTTTTTAAAGTAAAACAGAAGCAATGCTCCAAGAATTACATTTTTGTCCAAAAAACACTTTTTTATTTGGACATCTAGACAATCTGGACAACGAATTACTCTTGCCTAACTAAATTTCTATTTAACATATGGTAAAGCTGTTTATTTGTTACTATTAACAGATCAGCAATAGTATAAAAAATTTAAAAACCATATTGAATGTTTAAAAGTAATTTTTTTGAATTCAAAGTAAAATACCAAAATAATATTAGTAGGAAGATTAATCAGACAACAATTGGAAGGATCATTAAGGTCTTCAGAGTTTAAGAATCTAAAATTATTATGAATGGAAATAGCAGCCACAAACCATAATGTATGTATAAACCATAATGTAACCACAGAGACATTTGTAAAAAAGACAAAAATACCCCACCTTATGATGTATCAGCTCAACCTTGGATGCCAAAGCAGGTCCAGCTACATTTACAATACAACACGGTTTTACACTAGAATTTCTAGAAGTAGAAACCAAATCAACAAAAAGGAATTATAATCAACAGAAAGAAATTGAAATTGATAGAAAGAAAATAAATATGACTTTTTTTATTTGGGCAAACTTTAACAGGTGCAATTTTTTCAACAGACTGGATACATTGCTCCAATGAGTAGTTAAGAATGAAAAGTTATCTGCAGTAGAGAACTTAGTTTGAGTGTTGTTATTTATCAATATGTCAACATTATTATTGTGACAATGATCTGCAGCAAATATATGTGTTTGAGTTAGAATACACTATATACCGCATACTGTTACAAGGGAGCTTTTTTGATTGTTTTAAGCAATCAAAAAGTGATGACTTGCTATCATAATTGGAGTGTCTATTGTTGTATAAGGGGCATATATAGAGACATTTTAAGAGGTAAAATTCTCATTATAAAGATCATTAATAAAGATGATAAACAATATGGGATTATGTCAAAACCAATCGGTAATGCATCATAACTTCCATCTAACAAAAACAAAAATTTTCCAGAATAATAGATCAGTGGTAGAAAAAAAGGATCAAAATCTCTATTAATTCTTAACAAGTAAGTTGATGTCTCAAGATGAGTTACTAGAAGTAGGTAAAGACTCAAAGCTCTTACTAAAAAAAAAAAAGATTGGACAATAGTTAAAGAATTAGCAATATCCTTAGTATTTAAATAAATACAGAGGCTATCTTTCAGCAAAAACAAGATTCATTTAAGCATATAATTTGATGAATTTTTTTATAACATGTTGTTTTGTTGTATTATTAATAAAAGTTAATGATGTAATTTTTTTTTTGCTATAATTGTTTTAATTTTTTTTTTTTATATATTTTTTTTAATTTTAGTTTATTTTCTTTTTATCTAACATTTGAAATTTCATTTCCTTTTAACATAGCTTATGTTCTGAACTTGTTCAATTTTAAGAAATATGACTTTATTTTTTATTTTTTTTAGCAATAGTGTTTAAAAAACTTTAACAGTTTTAACTTTATATTAACTATAATAGTTTGCATAATTATCATTATTCAAATGATTTAATACAACGATTAAATTTTTATTTAAAATTATAAGCAAAATATTCTAAAACTTCTATAACTTAACTAAAAGTTATAAAAGAGTGGTGTATTGGTAGAGCATTTGCTTTTTAAGAAAGACGTTCTGAGTTCAAGCCCCACTAAGTTCATATTAGCACTCCACTTAACTTGTTTCTCCATGCAGTAGCCTTGTTCATCAAGGCTTGTGTTGTGGAGTTTAAGAATTAAGAGAGGGTTGAAACAACAGTTGAAAATAATATCATTCATAAAGGAGAAAAAAAACTATAAAAATTTGAAAAATTAGTAGTCTCAATCTCCTTTTTGGGTAAATTAAAAAAAATTAAAAAAAAAAACAAACTCTAAAACTCTCAAACAAAAATAAAAATTTAAAAAAAAGAGTATTCAAATTGAACTACAGTGGTGCGCTTGACGTTAGGGAGGTCTAAATATTAAAAAAATTCTTAAAATTATGTTTTTTATAAATAAAAGCCTTTGATATACCTTTATACACTGAGCCTTTGATATACATTAATAATAGAATTAAAAAACTTAGTGTAAAAAATTAACGCATTATAATCAACTTTGTTAACTAAAATGCCCAACCTAACACTTTATATCATAGATCAACCTATGTTGTAATACAAAAATTGTATTTATATGAAAATCAAACAAAATTTAATTAACCTGAAAGGTAATCATCTCCAATTAAAGTAATAGATATGTTTTGTTGCACATTTAAAAACCAGTTTAAACAACTTAGGTTAATTTCAGATGTTCGAAATGGTCGAAGAATAATTCTTTGTGAAACTGTAAATATCTGGAACACCAAAAAAGAATTACAAATTTTAAATTACAGTTGTTTATATACACCATACTATTTACTGATGCATGGCACTCCCAACTCAGTGTGATTCACCAGTAAAAATACTTTCAGTTTTTTGATTTGCTTTTTCTTTTTTAATGCAAATTTGACTAGTAGAATTTTCTAATGTTTTATCTTCACATAAAAATGTAATTTTATTCAATAAAAAAAATTAATTTAATAATAATTTTTAATTTTTATAATTGCCATTATTTATAATTTTTACAGATATAAATTTTATAAATTATCATTAGTACAGATATAACTTCTATTAACTATAATTTGTGAAGATATAACTATGTACATATAACTTTTATAAATTACTCACAGTAATACTAAACAAACTGTTGTCTTTGTAGGGCACAAATTGGTTGTTCGCACTATAGTAGATACAAAACTTTAATAAACAATCAATTTTATCAAATTCCATTCCTGATATAAATGAAGATTTATCCAATTTGATACTTAAGAAATCACTGGCCAGAAACTGATATAGTCCAATTATAGGATTTTCTACAACAGCAACATAAAAGCACAAATCATAAAATTTTAAAGTCATTTTTTATATACTGTATTGAACAGTATTTAAGATAATTTGCGCAATAAAACTGTGCATGGTCAATAGATAGTGCATAAAATGTCTGTACGACTTTTATTTATTTATAAGATATATAATTCAAGATAAAATTTAGAATATACTTTACCAAAAAAATATTGAATAGGTTCAATAAATCTAAAGTCCATAGTAAAGTAAGCCATAGGATTTTCTGAGAAAGCGAAAACTTGGATTTCAGAAGCCATAAATGGATTTAGCAAATCATAACTGAACCATTGAGAGCTAGCATAGCTTCCATTAAAAATCTAAAGAAAAATGAAGAGTAAGAATTAAAAAAAAATGTAAATAGTTAATTTAATATTACAAAAACATTTATTAGTTATAAAAAAATTAAAAATCTTTAACTCTGCAAAGTCTTTTTAGCTGTGTGTGTCAAAAAAAGACTAAAAATCTTTAACTATGCAAAATCTTTTTAGCTGGGAACTTATTAATTAGATATAAATTTGATTTCATATCAACTATTGTTAAAAAACTTGATTGAATTTTGAAACATGAAATTAGGATACTACCAACGTTTTTAAATCTCAACTACTAACCATGCAAAGTTACAATAGATACAAAAGATACAAAACTTTTATTATTTATTCAATTATTCTGAAATTAATGAGGTGAATTTTAAAAAAAAGGTTTTAGGTTATTTATTGTTGTAAATACTATATAAACTTTTTTAGATTTTATGTGCAATTCATGTGTTACAATTTCAAACAATAGTATTATTATTAAACACTTAAACTTTTAAATCAGTGGAACTTTACTTATAGAAAATGAAGTAACAACTTCAATTTCTATAAAGTAAATTATGATAGTGATGATGATGATAATGATGATGATGATATGATGATGATGTTAACAATGATGATAATGGTCATGATGATAACAATACTGATGATGATGATGAGGAGGAGGATGACAATAATGATGAAAATGATGAAAATGATGATGATAAAGATGACAAAAATGATTATCATGATGATAATGATCACAATCTATAGCTAAATTTTCACTCATGATGATGATAATAATGATGATGATCATGATCATGATGATGATCATGATGATCATATGGATATTTGGTATAGCAACACAAAATTTGCATTACCGAACATTTTTGTTCGCTAATGCAACCTGACGCAGCCTATGTTCATTTTTGTAACAATTTTGTTCATTATTGCAACTTGTTGTTCGTTATTGCTTCGGAAACGCACGTTAAAGCCTTATAAGTTTTTTGTTTTTTAAGATATTTATTTGAAATATATATATATATATATATATATATATATATATATATATATATATATATATATATATATATATATGTATATATCTTCTATATATATAAAAGGCAATGTGTGTGTGTGTGTTTGTTTGTTTGTTCTCAATAGAAATCCAAACCGCCGGACCGATCTCGATGAAATTTGGCATGGGGGTAGTCCTCGAGGGGGAGAAGGTTCTTAGCTGGGTTTTGACCCCGTACCCCGATCCTCGGGGTCAGGGGTGACCATTTTTTGGGCCGATTTTTTAGGCCCATTTTTGGGCCCATTTTTGTGTACAGATATCAGGTAAGCCAGTTTAAATATTGGCCCGGGCAACGCCGGGTAACTCCAGCTATATATATAAAGGGCAATGTGTGTTTGTGTGTGTTTGTTTGTTTGTCTTCTCTTCTATATATATAAAGGGCAATGTGTGTGTGTGTGTTTGTTTGTTTGTTCTGTATAGAAATCCAAACCGCCCGACCAATCTCGATGAAATTTGGCATGGGGGTAGTCCTCGAGGAGGAGAAGGTTCTTAGCTGGGTTTTGATCCCGTACCCCAACCCCCGGGGTCAAGGGGGCCCAAAAATGGGCCCCCCTGACCCCGGGATCAGAGGGGACCATTTTTTGGGCCCATTTTTGTGTACAGATATCAGGTAAGCCAGTTTAAATATTGGCCTGGGCAACGCCGGGTAACTCATGCTAGTATATATATATATATTTAAACAATTTTAAAATGTATTCTACAAGTAGAGTGCTTAATGTTCTTAAAAGAACAGGGCAATCATGAATTAGTAGAAAATCGCTTAACAAAAATTTATCTCATTTAACACTGTGTTTCATCAATAAAGACTCATCAGAAATGCATCATTTCTGAGAAGACTCATAATTATTTCATAAAGACTCATCAGAAAATCATCATTTCTGATGAGTCTTTATTGATGAAACACAGTGTTAAATGAGATAAATTTTTGTTAAGTGATTTTCTACTAATATATATATATATATATATATATATATATATATATATATATATATATATATATATATATATATATATATATATATATATATATATATATATATATATATATATATATATTATAATATACACTAATATACAAAAGAATAACAATCTAGTAATTTTTTTTTTCAGATAAATTGGCATTTTAGAAGTGTAATCTGTCAAAAAATTTTCTGTTGATAATGGATGCGCTATTTGTAGTCAATGTTTAAGTATAAAGTTGTTGTTTTTCACTTTTTCTGTTCAAAACAAAACAAAAATTCAAACTTGTCTAATAATTCTTTTAAGGTAGTTCAAGTGATATCGAAGACTTGGATACACTTGTTACAGCAGGTATACGATTTATTCATATTTGTATATAATTTTTGATACACATATTTGCGTATATTATATGTTATAAATTATATATATATATATATATATATATATATGTTAAAAATTATATATATGTTATAAATTTTGATACACATATTTGTATACAATTTTTGATGTGTAAATATTCGAGAAATAAAAGTGTTGTTCAATAAATATAGTCTTAACAAGGCATTAAGCTTGAACTCATAAAATTGACAGTCAAAATAAAGCCAAAAAGTAAAGATTTTACTAAATGATGACTCAATAATAGACTTTTTATTTTTGGATCAGAATTTTTATGTTCGATAGATTTACAGGTGTAAGGTTGCAATACAATCTAATAACTTGCATGAAATTCTTTTTAAATTTCAAGTCTAGATGTGAGAGAAAGATCCCCGATACAGTCTACCTTATTTTGTGGTAATATTTTTTTTATAACTGTTTGTAATAAAATAATGATATAATTAAATGTTTATAGGATTAAATCTGTTTACAAAGCAAAGTATGATTGAAATAGCACTTCTCAGTTGCTATAATCTATTAATTCTGGTCAAGTAAGTATCTTACTTAAATTTACAATTCACAGATACATTTTTATATAATATACTATTGAGTCCAGATAGCTCAGTTGTATAGTGTGCTGCTATTATTGTGATCGGATTGCCTGTCGCAGCAGGATTGCAGATTCAAATCCCACCTTTGCCAGTTACTATTTAATTATGAAGGGAGTTTGTTTTGAACAAATTTCAAGGTCCCTAGAGTTCATTAAAATGTGTTCTTAAAAAGAGTAGAGTTCATTAACTGTGTTCTTAAAAATATATTTTAGCATTTGTTTATTTATTGGGAGTTGTTTAAACATCAGTTTGGAAACAAAATGGCGTGTAATATTTTAATGTAAATAAAATCTTTTGGAATATTTTATTTTTGAGTATTCAATTTTCAATACTTGAAGTCAAATAATTTTGACTTCAAGTATTTAAAATCGACTTTTAGTCAAAGTTGATAACAAATTACTAAATGCTAAATCCTTAAATAGTATTTATACTATTTAAGGATTTAATAAATATAATCTATAATATTAATCATATACTTATTTCTAATTAATTCATCTTAAAATCATCTATATGGATAATATTCAACTTTCGATTATTATTTTTGTTTTTTAAGTAATGATCTTTTTAGGATAGTGACTATGTATTTAAAATTCTAGTGCCTGAATCTAATGTATTTATATTTGCTAAAGCTAGTAATGTGTCAAGAATAAAGGTAATCTAAAAGCTTTTGTTTCTCAATTTTTTATTCTAGTAAATAATTACTTAAATAATTAAATATTACTTGTTTATATAATTAAATATTACTTATTTATATAATTAAATATTACTTATTTATATAATTAAATATTACTAATTTGTATAATTATATAAATAAGGGATTTTTTTTAATAACTTTTATTAATATCATAACTATTTGTTATAATATTTTTGCGTATTCTCGATTTAGGTTGAAGTAGCTCTCAGTACTTACATTTCTGAAAGGTAATACAAACTTTTATATTTTTATTTTATTTTTCTTTAAACTAATTTACCATTATTAGTTATTACTACACAATTATTAATTTTTTTTTAAGAGATAAAAAGTGTTTCTGTAGCTCACCAAAATCAGTGGAACTGGTAAGACTGTAAGGCTGGTATTCAATTAATATATATATATATTTTATTTTATGTTTATAGCAAAAAGTATAGAAATAAGTTATTTTTTATTATTGTAAAACACCCAACCCTTGAAAATAAAAATAAATAAAGTTGGCAAAAAATTGCAGACCGAGGCCTGTACAGCAATACTTTCAAAATTTAAATAAATGTAAAAGAATTGAAATATTTAGCTTTAATGTAATAAGAATAACGTGTTTATCTTTTTTTTATCTTTTAGATGTAGATTTTTCAGTATCAATTTATTCAGTAAATCAGTTATTAAATGTGAGAATTTTAAAGTCAAATTTATTAAAGCAATTCAATAAAATAGTTTTAGATATTAAATAATAAATTATAAAATGTGTGTTCTTTAAATTTGAAAAATAAATGTTTGTTATATATATATTTATATTTATATATATATATATATATATATATATATATATATATATATATATATATATATATATATATATATTTTTTTTTTTTTTTTTTTTCAGAAATCCTTTAAAGATATTGGCAAATCAAATTCATCTATAAGTACTAAGGATTTAAAAACAGATCCGACTATAATCATTGACGTACCACTTGGATGTTCAGCAAGTGTGAGTTGGGTGTTTATATATGTATATATATATATATATATATATATATATATATATATATATATATATATATATATATATATATATATATATATATATATATATATATATATATATACATTAATTTTTTATATTTTATTTATATTTTCAATATCAAAACCAATGTAGAAGATTGAAAAAGCTTAACTGACTTAGCCGATAAGATTATTGGCAGAAATGGTTACGCTAACGTTCTTGATGTTTGCAGAAAATGTTGCATTCAATTTATTTTAATTTTAGAAATACATTATTATTAATAAAACTTCGTTAAATTCCTATAAATTATTCAATTTCGTTTTTATAATTGAAATAAAACTTGATATTTAAATTTCTGATAAAATATTATGACATCGTTACATCATAGAAATATATTTTACAATATACTATTGGGAAAAAAAAAAATACTGAAACATTTAGAAAATAATAAAATAATCAAACAAATAAATACTGAAACATTTAGAGAAATTAAATTTGGGCTCCTCATATTAGGTACAATATATTTTCCTTAAGTTGGTGAAAATGAATATAAAATACAATTTTTTTTAGTTGATGCATTAACTACAAAAAGTGCTTCAATATAAATACAAGGTAAAATGCGAAATTGAATTGCGGACCATTATTCTATAGGTATTTCATGTTGCAACAGCTTTTTTAGCCGTTTTTAAACAATATTCATGACTATAAACATGACTACGCTGCTCCAACCAAAACCCTCAGTCGATGTATTTACATTTACCTGCATGCTCTCTCTAATAGTCAGTAAATGCATTTACACTTAGTAACACAATACTAATATATTCATATTTATTTGTATTTAAATTAATAATATAATCATAGTCCTTAAAATATGATATTTTGGTTTGCACAAAAGTTTGCATTTCACTAGTGTGTGCATTTTGCCAATTTCCTTATATTCAACAAATATTAAAGAGATATAGGGAAGCAAATGTTTATCTAGCCTAGCTTTAAAAGAATTTACTGTCATTGCAGAAACCACTTTTTCAGGTAAAGCATTCCAATAGGGTATCACTCTGTTCGTAAAAAAATTGTGTCTCCTGGTTATTTTTGCAAATTCTCTTTCAAATTTCATTGAATGACCTCTTAGACTTTAGGAAGAAGCTATATAAAGTTCTTTATACCACAACATCTTATCAATACCAGTTGTTATTATGAAAAACTCAATAAGATCATCTCTTGTACGTCTTGTGTCCAGAGTTGTGAGACACTACTTTGCCAATTTTTCAGTATAACTTAGATGTTCAAGTTCAGGTGCTAGCTTTGTTGCTCGTCTTTGAATTTTTTCTAGGTCACTGATTTCGTTTTTATTACCTGGACTCCACACTGGAACTGCAAATTCCAGGTGTGGTCTAACCAGCGATGTGTATAATTGCCTTACCAATTCAGTGTTAAGATAAGTAAAGCTTTTCCTTATTAAACATAAGATTCTTTTTGCTTTACTTGTAGCTGCTTGAACCTGATGATTCTATTTCATATTGGATGAAACTATTACACCTAAGTCTAATTCTTTTGTTGTCGTTTTTAAAATAAAACTTTGATTGTCATATTTCATAGTGTAGTTATAGTTAATTTTTTTTTTTCCAATGTGCATAACACTGCATTTGCTTATGTTAAAATCCAATAACCATACCTTTGACCATTCAGTTAACAAATCAATGTCATTTTGCATATTAATTAGATCATTATGTTCTTTTATAACAGATATGATTTTAGTATCATCATCGTATAGTTTTGTAATTGAAGAGATACATTGGGGAAGATCATTGATATGTAACAGAAAGAGAAGACGACACAATACAGAATCCTGTGGCACACCGCTATAAATCTCTCACCAATCTGATACAGCTTAACTCAGTACCACTCTTTGTTTTCTGTTTTCTAAAAAAGAATCAATCCAGTTTAAAATATTGTTTTTTATTCCATAGTTAGAAATTTTTTTATATAAGTCGATGGTGGGGCACCTTATCGAACGCCTTTGCAAAATCTAGGAATAATATATCAACTGGATAATCATCTTCTATTTCAGTTGTAATAATATAGAAAGTTTCTAATAGGTTTGTTAGGCATCCTTTATTTTGTACAAATCCATGTTGTTGAGGCTTTAACAGATTGTTTTCTGTTATATAAATTATCAGCTTTTTTCTAGTTATTTTCTCTATTATCTTACATGGTATCGGTGTTAAAGAGATAGGTCTGTAATTGAGCGGATCTTCCTTGTCTCCTTTTTTAAAAAGTGGTGTAATGTTTGCAGATTTCCATAATTCTGGCATCTCTCCTGAATGATTTGAATTCTTGAGTATTAATGACAAAGGTTTGGATAATCCTTCTGTACAATGCTTTAGCACATAGGGACTGATGTTATCACAACCAAGTGACTTGTTTTTATTAAGTTCTAATAAATAATTATTTACAATATCTTCTTTTAGTTCTTGGTCCCAGTCACATTCAAATAATTGCATTGTTTTATTGATGAAATGTGGTAGATCTTGATTTTCTTTGACAATTACTGATTGGAAACTACAATTTAGTAGATTAGCAATGACTTTTTTATCAGTTATTATTTTATTGCCACTAGGTTTAAGTGCTAGTAGTTTTGTATGTGTTTGATTTTTTTGTGCATATGCATAGAAGAGTTTTAGGTTATGATTTACATCTTTT
>NC_088931.1:50352500-50405000 GCF_038396675.1 Hydra vulgaris
TTTCAAAACTATTTAACAAGTGCTTTTCAAAGCCTTGTTCTCCGGCCCGTTGGAAAGTGTCTTCTATTATCCCTAGGTTTTTGAGTCTTAATTAACAAACACTTAATCTCTCATTTTGAATCTAATAACTTTCTGATCATCAATGTGGATTTCGATCTGCTAGTGCTAATTTGTTAACAGTAATAACTGTATCGTGCATTGGATAGATGTGGAGAGGCTAAGGCTATTGCTCTCAACATTTCTAAAGCCTTTGATAAAGTTTAGCATGTTGGGCTTTTACATAGATTCTTTTCTTACCATGTATAAGGTAAAATCTTGAAGACTAATGAATTCTTTCTTACTAATCATAGTATAAGTTATCCTCAATGGAGAGCACTCTTCTTCCTTTCCTGCAACTTCAGGGGTTCCTCAAAGTTCTTTCCTTGGCCTTATACTTTTTTTAATTTACATAAACAGGCTTTTGCATAAGAGGTGTGCGGTTGCATGACTTACATGACCACACATATAATACTTTGTTTTGACAACTTGGCCACGGTTCTTTGCAAGTTTTGACAATTAGCACTTTTAAAAATTGCGGTAAAAAAATGAAGCAAAAGTAAATGCCATTTTTAATTTTATTGATTCCATAATTACAATTAAACTGCTACAAAATTTCCTGAGTACTTTATTGCAATTTAATAAAAGGCGGTCATTAAAAAAATATTTAGATCAGAGTTTATGACAAAATGTGTACAGTAGCCATCAAATAATCATTACAAACAGTTTTATCGTGGAAATAAAATTTCTATTAAGAAAAAATTACTTAAATTACTACTGCGAACTAGTTTTAAACTATCCCAGGACACGACAAACGGTTTTTTTAAATGCTCTTAATGAACGTTGGCGTTAGTATCTCTATTTATTGATGAAAGAATATAATAAGAGATTTATGTCAAATAAAACAGTTTTATTTTCAAATTATTTTTGTTCTAGTAATAAGTTATTAAATATATCAAAGATGCTTGGTAGGTTTAGTTAACTTTTATTTTTTTAAGCTTTTTTTTTACGCACTTGCAAAGTGCATGCAAATTAATGATAATTAATATGCAATAACCTTATGATTGTGAACTGTTATCCATTGATACAAAATAATGAATTTTTCTAATTTTAGTTCATTAAATTTATTTACTAATAAAAAAACTTATGCACTTAAAAGAAATTAAAATAAAATAAAAGTTGTTTTGACATTTCTTTTTTAAAACCTTTAAAAATAATAATACCAATTTGAGTATTTAATTATAAATTAATAAAAATATCATATTATTGGTGTTATTAAACGCACTATAAAAAATAAAAACTATAATAAACATAATTCAGTATATTTTATTAGGTTATATATATTTCAGCAAAACTTAAAAATTCTATTTAAAACTTTTAAAAGTGCTTTTAAGATGCAAACATTACTTCACTTTAAGAAACATTACTTCACTTTAAGAAAAGTAAGAAAATATAATATAAATATAAATATAAAAAAATATATAAATATAAATATATAAATATATAAAATAAATAAATATATAAAATAAAATAAATATAAATATATAAAAAAAAAATAATATAAAACAAATAAATATATAAAATATAAATATATAAATATAAATATAAAAAAAAAACCAAGCATGCAAAATATTATTTAAAATGAAGGAATTCACTTAAAACTTTTAATGTAATTGCTAATTACATAAAAGTTTTAAGTGCAATAATAATTCTTAAACATTATTATTGCTTTCTTCAATAAAAGAAAGCAATCATAATGTTTAAGCATTGTTTTTCTCAAAGTAATTAGCAATTACATTCATTTTAAGTTAAATTTTGAATGCCTTTGTAAACAAATGCAAAAACCATACTAAAACATGATTACTTTATTCAATAGTGTTTAAAGTTATTTTACTTAAAAGAAGCACTGTTATAATCATGTTTGGCATGGTTTTTTTAAAAGTCTCTGAATTTAATTGTTTTTTATTTTAAATATATGTTTTTTAAAATGAATAAAAAAGTATCAATCGCAAAATTATTTGGAAAAAAAATTGCTGAAGTAATGCATTTGTTTTGGAAAACCTTAAGTAAACACGCAAATATTTGCACAAGCAAAAGTAAAGAAACATAAAGTTTGTTTTTCTCTCTTTTTTTTAACAAACATGCACACGTTTGACAATTTGCTGCATCCTGTATTCTATTAACTTTTTTGTAAAATTTAAAATTTACACCGCAAAATTTTATTAAATTTCACTTTTAAACAGTCTAATTTACTTACATTTTTGAACATCATGCTGTGTCAAATATATCAATTTCTAAAAAAGTAAATAAATAATCTGAAGAAGGGGGGGGGGGCAGACGCCCTAATGGCCCTCCCTCTCACTATGAATCCGCTCTTGTATTAGATTATTTATTCATGGGAGAGAATGATAAAGATTGATAGAGCTGTGATAAATTTTTTATTTTAACCTTTGCTTACAATTAAGTTTACATTAAATAATAAATGTTTTAATTTTTTTTGTTTATGTATAAATAATGTTTAAAATTTTTTTTAACTGGTTTTTCTTTTATTTATTTTGTTATTCTTTTTGTCAAGTTTTTTTTTTTTTTCAAGATTTTATTCTCTTTTCAGTTTATGGATTGTTTATTTTAAGTTAAGGTTGCTTTGTTTTATTAGCATCTTTTATAAAAGCGCAAGTTATCAAAACTTGTAAAGAGCCGTGGTTAAGTTGTCAAAACAAAGTATTATATGCGTGGTCATATAAGGCGTGCGACTGCACGCCCTCAGGCTCTTACGCGAAGGCCTGATTAAGTAGCTGTAAACTTTTACTCAGAATTTTTTTTTGGATAATGGTTATCGCAATAATCTAGATCTTTCTATATTTATGAACGGTAATGTACTCAATGAGTTATGTACCTTTTGTTTTTTAGAATTTACTCCTCCAATCTTTCTTGAAAACCATATATCAAATCCATTACAAAATTAGCATCTGCTAAGGTTGCATCTCTTTATTATGCTCACTTATTCTTACTCTGAATTCTATTCTTTATCTTTATAAATCTCAGATCTGTCCCTGTATGGAGCCCTGTTGCCATATCTGGGGCAGATCTTCCATGATGTCCTTTTTCTTTTAGACAAGGTGTAAAAACACATTGTAAACATAGTTGAACCTACTTCAACCGTCACATGGTTGTAATGTTGCTTTACTTTCTCTTTTCTATAAGAACATTGGGCACTAATGGGCACTGTTCTTTAAAGCTAGCATCTCTTGTGTCATCTACTAAAATTCATTCTCGTGTTTTAAAGTTTTTGCTAGCTAAGAACTATTTTGTTTTGTAAGGCCTACATGCATACATACATCAACTGCAAAGATATGAAGGACTTTTAATTTTAAAGAATTCTAAGGACTAATTAAACAGAAAAATAATGTTTTATTTCCATTATTCTTCTTTCTTTGCTTTTTGTTACTTTTTTTATTGTTCAAGTCACCTTTTTTGACATGCAAGTTTCACACAATTAGTCTTCAAAAGTTTTCTGATCTGTTAATAAGGTTTGTCCATTGATAACACAAAGAAACATTTTCAAAATGTGTTGGATGCACAGTTTCTAGATGAAAACTATGATGAATAACAATTAGAAAGTGCTTGTAAATGGAAATCTCAAAATACTTTAAACAGCTTCCTTGCTGCTTACGTACCTTAATTTCTATTGTGAGCTTAAAACAACTATAAAAAAAGTAGAGTTATACATCTTTTTTTGTGAGAGTTGTACAGCTTTTTTTAATTTCGATCTTATGGTAGAATGACAAAGTAACATTCTCAAAAAGGGGTGAATGCACAGTTTCTAGATAAACACTAAGATGAACCACAGTTAGAAAGTGCTTGTAAATGTAAAAGCTCAAAATGTCCAGGTTTTTGTTGTTTCTATAAGAGATAGTTCTCATCTCCCGATTGGCTTTCCTAGATCATGTTTCAATGAAACATTTCAGATCATTTTATAAAATAATAATCTTTGATAAAAACTATCAATTTTTGTTAACATAATTTTGATAAATATTTTTCATGATGCTAATTGTTATTTGAAAACTTTGATAAGCATGATAAGACTTTAAAAAATATTGATTATGTTATTTATTAAATAAATGTTATTAATTAACTAGTCTATAATTTATTGCACATTAATTTTCATAAAGTGTTTTTTTAATTTATTTGGCAACATTTTCTAAAACCTTATGGGCAATAGTAGGTTTTAAGAAGTGCAAAACGTGCACATCAAAATTATGTTTAGGCATGTGGTTGAATGCACATCATATGACTTTTTAAGGTTTCTTTAAATTATCTACATGTCATTGTACTTTGTTTTTACTCACAATATAAATGAAAAAATGCCAAATCAAAGTGAAAATTGGTCAACTTAAACGCAAAAAGGTGTACACCAAAGAAAAGCTACAGTTAAGCGGTCTAAAATAATTTTATTTTTTTCTTGTTACGCTCGCGTCAGTGGAGAATTTTTAAACATAAGGAATATTTATTAGCTTCATTGCATACATCAAATTTGCATTAAATAAAATTTTCTTTGGATTTAAACTTAATATCTCCAAATAACCTCGTTTATTGTGGAATTTTTAATCACTTTTTCAAATTTAAACTACGGATCACAACTTTGTAATTGTAAGCTGTCGTTTGTTGCAATGCTGTCTAAAAAACCTGCATTATTTAGAAATGGAAGAATAAGTTTACTCGATAATAAAATGATTACATAATCAAGTTTTCAAATTTCCTGACTTGCACTTATGAAAATCATATGAAAGCAGGAGTTTTTTGTTCTGATGTTTTTCAGAAATAGTTTTGATGCTGGTATAATTTTCAACATTAATGTTTTTCAAGCAGAAAGAAAATTAAAAAGAGATAGCTTGATCTTTTTATTTAATTAACACAAATTTGGGAGATCATCTTTCTACAGTGAATGCAAAATATTTCCATTTTACAAATGGAAATATTTTGCAGATGGTTTGATAAGTCTTTTTGAGTGTTCATATAAACTCTGAGTATTTTTTTTATGCAGACATTTTATTTAATATAATTGCCAAATGCATCCACCATGTATTCATGTACTCATTGAGATACAATGATCTGCCATGAAATTTCAAAGTTTTCATTTGCTTATGCTGAAATCTATACACCACAATCTTGACAATAAAATTGGCTGTTCAGAAAATCATCATTTTAGATTGCATTTTCTAGGACACAATGTACTGGTTCACTTGAATTATTCACAAAGAGAGCTGCAAACTAATTTAAATGAGTTTGAATCAAAACACTTATCAGCCAAGCACTCTTTAAACATCACTATATATATATATATATATATATATATATATATATATATATATATATATATATATATATATATATATATATATATATATATATATATATATACATATATATATATATATATATATATATATATATATATATATATATATATACATATATATATATATATATATATATATATATATATATATATATATACATATATATATATATATATATATATATATATATATATATATATGTATATATATATATGTATATAAATATATGTATATATATATATATATATATATATATGTATATATATATATGTATATATATATATATGTATATATATATATATATATATATATATATATATATATATATATATATATATATATATATATATATATATATATATATATATATATATATATATATAATTAAATTGATAAAAAGATAAATTGATCTGAGAAGATAGTCTAAACTTCTTGTAGCAACAAACAATAATGATGCTTTTTAGCTGTAGAGTCAACATCGGGTCCAAAAATGACATTGATAGAACAATTAGTAATATCCAAAAATAACAAGCCTAATTTTTTTTTGAGAAAAGCATTTCAGTAAAAAATCTTAGTGAGGAAGCAATCACTAATATTATTAGGAAAGTCACAAATATAATCTTTTCCTTTTTACATTGACTGTCTATATAGGTCACTTAGAGCTTAAATATGGTAAAAAACATATTAGACTACAATTTTGAATAAAAATTACAATTAAGATAAAAAACATAAATGTACACAAAAAAAGACTATATAAAAATTTCTTACATTTTTGTGCTTGAATGGTGGTAAATAAGAGTAAGCTATATATTTTTGCATGGTTTATTTTGCATGGTGTACTACTTGAATACTTTACTACTTGAATATTTTTAGTGTAGAAACATTTGAATAAAACCTGAAATAAACAGATTATAATGCAAATTTAGAAGTGCAATACAAAGAGTAGTATTTATTTTAGAACAAATTTTTCAAAAAAAAATTTCAAAAAAGTTTAAAAGAAAACCATTCATTTTCTGAATACAAAATGATAAAAAAACTTTAAAAACTTTTTATATTACTATATTACTCATAGTAATCCATAATTGTATAAACATTTAATGATATGTAATCATAATCATATAATGCATAGTTACAATCATATAATGCATAACTGTAATCATATTATGATATATAATTATAATCATATATTGCATAATTATAACCATAATTATAATCCATAATTATAATCCATAATTATATAATTATATAATGCATATAATGGTATATAATCATAATCATATAATGTGTAATTATAATCATATAATGCGTAATTATATAATCATATGATATATAATTATAATCATATAATGCATAATCATAACCATATAATGGATAATTATATAATGCATAATTATGTAGAGGTCTTTAAAAATCAATAAACTGCTTTATCACAACTCAGAAATGTGTTCTGTATAAGAAAAAAACACTTGATTTAAGTAATTTTTGTGCAAAATTTTTATGGATTGCTTTTAAAAATTTATTGTTGTATATAAAATATAAAATGTCTTTAAGTTATAGTTTGGCATTGGGCTAATCATAGACTTGAATTATCATTAAGTAATATTGTTACAGAGACTTCAGGAATTAAATAAATATAAAATTAAATTATTTTTTGATAAGCTTTACAACATGTATTTTGGCTTGACATGAGGTGTGGTTTGTTGGTAAACCTACAAAAATTCTGTCAACTGCCAGTCTTCCTTCAAGAGGGGATGTTCTTCAAAAGTTGCTTTTTCACCATTTAGAAGAGAAACAAGAACTGAAAAAAAGTATATGGGCAATAATTATTATATGAGAGTGGAAGAATACCAACTCAAAGAATTGATAATGCAAAAAGAAAGTTAAAAAAATTACCTGCTGCTGAAAAAACACAGAGGATCAAAATTGAGCAGCTGTCAATTAAAAGAAGGAATTTTTTAGGCTGACCTTGATGTTCTTAAAAGAACAGAGCAATTATATATTAGTAGAAAATCACTTAACTAAATATTTTTCCATTTGACACTGTGTTTCATCAACAAAGATTCATCAAAACGTTCCTCTAAGAATGTACCTGATAAACAATATATTGGCATAACAGAGGGTGAATGGAAAAAACGTTTTGCCAATCATAAGCAATCTTTTAAGAATAAAAAGTTTTCAAAAGACACCATGCTGTCAAAATATATATGGGAATTAAAAGAAAAAAATATTGATGATTTTTTACTGAATTGGTCTATCCTTAAAACAGCGCCTGCATATAACAATATTTCCAAAAAATGCATACTATGCCTACAAGAAAAATTTGAAATAATTACACATGCAAATCAAGAATGCTTATTAAACAAAAGAATTAATTTCTAAATGTAGGCACAAAAATAAGTTTCTCCTAAAAAACTATAAAAATAAATGAGTTCAAATAATATTTACATTAACTACCCTTTTTAAAAAAACATTTAAAAAAAATAGCATAAGTAATCATTTCTAAAGAATTCTTTTTATAATAGTGTCAGCAAATTCCACAAATGTGTGAAAATTTACAGTAGTTAAGACATTTGCAACTTCCTGTAATTTAATTTTTGGTATAAATTGAAGTTTTATTAATTTGATCATTCATTTCTGATGAATCTTTGTTGATGAAACACAGTGTCAAATGGAAAAAAATTTAGTTAAGTGATTTTCTACTAATATATATATATATATATATATATATATATATATATATATATATATATATATATATATATATATATATATATATATATATATATATATATATATATATATATATATTACTATTATATATAAGACCACAGTTACAAAACAAAAACTAGTCAGCCCGTATTTTTCAAAGTTGATTTAATTTAGAAGAGTTAATTTTGAAGCTCTTGATATTTTTGGCATTTTCGATGTCAGACAGCAAGTTATTCCAAATATTAACAATCCTGAGTGAGAAAGAGTATTTACAGACATTGAGTTAACACTTTAGTTTGCGTAATTTGAACTTGTGATCTTGAGCAACAGCAAGATCAAGACTGTAATCGGCATCCTTAAATGAACTATATAGCTTGATATTGTCAGCAAGTAACATTAGAGAGCAATTAAGATCTTTTATTATAGAGGGTAGATCATTAATATATAACAAGAATAACATTGGACCCAAAACGCTACCCTGGGGAACTCCACTAAGGATGCTGGTCGGATTGGATAGTAAACTTCCAACCAAAATCCTTTGATATCTGTTGGAAAGAAATGCTGATATCCAATGAAGAAGGCTATCTATCATACCGTACATGCAAGTTTTTTCAAAAGTTTTGGATGAGGTACAGAGTCAAATGATTTTTGAAAATCAATGTACACCACATCAGTAGTTAAATTGCTATCTAAAGCTTTATTCCAGTCAGTAGTTGATTCTAGAAGATTAGTGTACGTAAATCTTTTGGATAAAAAGCCAAGTCGATTAGGTGTTATTAGATTATTTATATAAGGATAATCAGCAACACTTGAACTAATAATACTTTCTATGACACGATAGCTAGTATATGTGAGGGAGATAGGTCTATAATAGTTAGCATCTGAAGTGGATCCTTTTTAACAATAGGGGAAACTGAAGCTTGAAGCCACTATTTTGTTAACAAGCTTGACGTAATACTTGATTCAAATATATATGAAAGCGGACTACATATCATATGTGCTAACTGTTAAAAGTATATTTGGTATACCATTAGGTCTAAATGATGTGCTAGGTCTGAGGTTTTTTAGTCTTTAATAAACTAACTTTGCAGAAAAATACTACGAAAATACGAAATCTACAAAATCAATATTAATATATTCGCTAACAAAAGTATTTGTTTTAGGCAAGTTTCTGCCATGTACCACAAAAACACTTTCAAAATGTTTGTTTAACACTTCAGCGATTTCAACATTGCTAGTAATTAAGTTGCTATTGGTTTTTAGGGGATATATTTTTTTGGGTTGTGTAGATTTTTATTTACGTAACTAAAAAACTTACTAGAGTTAATTTCTTAGAGTTGTTTCTAATTTTATTCAAATTTTTCATAATTTTTCTATGAGTGATGAGTGATCACAAAAACATATAACTAAACTTGCATGTATGGAAAATGTTTTGGATATCCAGAAAAACTTATAGTTAAAAAATATCTGAAATTCTGAAAATATCCAGAAAGAAATAATCCCTGTATGGCAGAGATTGATCGGATTTTAACAGCTGGGGAAGCACGGAAACAAGTTTGAGAAACTAAAATGGAAATGAGGCATTAAAGCAGTAAAGCCAAATTGATGGAAAAACTGAACTTGTTCCTTCTTCATCAGCAGTTGTCATTGTGAGTGAAAGTAGCTCTAGTTCTCAAATAATGATAAATATTAGATTTTTTCCACTTCCAGCATATGTGGTTCAACAAAAAAGAAGATAAAAGTTCTATCAGATGTGTTGTATCATCTCTTGATCGGGTTAATATTTCTAATCCCTATGCACTCTTCATGGTTGGAACAGTGGCTCCGGCTCTTGGTCACTCAGTAAAAGATTTATCATTGTCCTACAGCACAATCCATAGAACAAGGTTATTAGTTCGTGAAGTACTATGTCTGACAAGGCCAATTTCTCTCCTCATGATCCACTTCTTTTGCATTGGGATAGAAATCTCTTACCTGATATCACTGTTGGTCAACAAAAAGTGAATACAACTGCCATTCTTGTGACTGGTAGTGGGATGGAAAAATTGCTGGGCATTCCAAAGATTGGTCAATGTACAGATGAGCAACAGGCTGATGCATGTATAAAAGCTCTTGAAGATTGGAAATTAAATGAACATGTTCAGGGACTGGTTTTTGACTCTACTTCATCCAACACTGAGTTGAACATTAGTGCCTGCATAATAATGGAGTGGAATCTTAATTAAAATGTTATTTGTATAGCATGGAGGCACCATGTGTTTTAAGACACACTCTCAACCATTTTTCACAACTGAATTTGGAACCAGTGGAGGACCTAAATTGAGAGTTTTTAACAGTTTTCAGAAACAATAGCCAGCAATCAACAAAGAGCTGTTCTCTAAAGGAAATGAAAAACTTTTTAACTGTTATTTTCTTATCAAACTCCGTGAATAAATGTTAATATACTACTGTGAAGCAATTAAAAGTCAAAAACCCAGGGATGAGTACTTAGAACTCTTGAATTTGCAACTACAACATCAAAGTTTAATGGAAAGTTTCAGGCTCCAGGTGCAACACAAAATGCACATTGGATGGCCAAAGCTATATATTGTCTAAAGATATAATTGTTTCAGGATCAACTTGTTATTACTCTAAGGGAAAAAAAAGTAATAACAAACATAAGTCTTTTTGTGGCATTTATATATGGATAGTTTTGAAATGAAGTCCTGTTAGCTAAATGAGCACCATTCACCTAAATGAGCAAACAGTTTTGAATAATAAATGAACTAAAGTAAAAATCCAACCTTAATAACAATAGTATAACAATTAAGTAATCACGCTTATTTAATGTTTGAATGAATGAACTTTCTATCTGTTGCTTGCTATTTTGCTTGACTTAAGGAAAACGAAACAACAAAACAATGACAATAACATAATAAAAGTTTTAAGTTAGTTATAATTAAACTTCAATGTCATAATATTTAAAAAATTCATAGCAAATGCAACTTATTTAATGAATGCATTTTTTTTTAATTATATATATTTTTAACTATTAAATTTATTGCAGATATATCTTTTAAACCTAATTATAATATCTTATAAAGGCGCCATAACACCATAAAAATTATCAACTTTCAGTAAAAGTTAAATGAACAGAATTGTTAATACTTGAATTCAAATCAAAGTTAAAGTAACAGTAACTATACTTATTTTTTTGTATTCAAATATATACATATACATATAGTAGTTACTAAATGTTTTAAATAAATTTATAAATTTTATATTTTAATGAATTTTAAATTAAACAATTTCCAAGCATTATTTATGAATAACATAATATTTGCAATTTAAAAGAGTATTTTAAACATTAATATTAAAATCTTGAACAAATTAGTTTTTTTAAGTGTAACTAAAGTCGAATACGCTTACGTTTATGGCAAAATTCATGTATTCAAAAAAAATGTCTTTTGCAAAAAGACCCCATTTCATCGAATCTTTATCTCTAGACAAAACTAAACAAGGTGAACACAAACATAAGTGATATTTAAAAATAAGGGGCCCAGGCACCGGTTTATAACTGAGGGAGGAAGAGTGAGAAGGAAAGACATCACTAGAAGATTGCTTGTCTACTCCCTCAACTTCTTATCTTCTGCCAACCCTGCTAATCTCTACCCCCTGTGGCCGCAAAAAAGTGTTATCCTCAAAAAAACTCTTAATTTTTCTTGATTATCTTATATTTAAATATAATCTTTTGTTTGTTTATCACAACTTATTTATTTTTTGATTATTATTTGTACACGGGTAATTCCACATCAAATCACCCAGTCTATTGAACCATGTGTCTTCTTTTTGTGTTATATTTTGACACATTATTCCTAACTATAAAAAAATATTGCATGCAAAACTTCTTCTTAAAATGTTGAGCGGTTGACAAGATACTGCAATTTTAATATTGACCTGGTTTTCCAAAATGACCCGGTTTTCATAACATTCTGAAAAAACATTTTTATTAAAAAAACAGGAAATAAAAATGGCAAAACTATGAAAATAAACATATATAATATTTTTTTGACGCTGAATTCAATAAATGCACTTAAAATGCTGAAATATAAAAGGAACATGCTTAAAAATTAATAAAACAACTAGTTTCTATAAATCAACTTTGGGGCCCAATATCTCAAAACACCCCCGTCAATTTTTTTTTTTGCTGTTAATATTTTCAGCTGCTTATAATCTTATTAGGCAAAAAAAATCTAACTGGAAAAACAACTGAAACATATAAAACTTTAATTTCAAAGGTGTGTTACTTTTTCAAGAAATTCCCAAACAATATTTGTAAATAAAATGAAAATAAGTTAATCGTAATTTAAAAAGTTACTTGAATAAACAAGATTTTCAAAGGTATCGAAGATGTAAGTTATTTTGACTGTGTTTGTAATAGTTCACAATATTGTTCCCATTTTACTTGTACTTCTTCTATTTCAGCTTTTTCAAACACATAGTTTCTACTGGAACTAGAGCAAGCTTGTGGAACAGATAGTTTTTTCAATATGTTGATGTTGGGAATAAAACAGTAGTCTTCTCTTTCAGGCCAGTTAAAATAGATTGATGGACCTTTCGGGTGAAGAAATTTAACTTTAGCATCAACTTCTTCTAGGTTGGTTTCAGTTACAATGCCGATCCACCACTTATCATCATAGACTACAGGTACATAACCTCCTAAAGTAACAGTATCAATTTGAAATATATCTTGTTTCTTTTCAAGATTGTGGATTATTGTACAATTAGTATCCGTACTAGACCTCTTTGCCCCAACCCTGTTATCTCCAAGATGAATAAATTGATGAAAGCTACGCGTACCAGGTAGAGTTGTTACACCAGTGTACCTTTCTTTTTACTCTTCACGTTGCAATTGTAAGTCTAATCCCTTTATGTAAATGAAGTTAACAACCTTGATTTTCTCAATGCAAAATTCATACATAGCTTCTGAAGTGAGAATTTGGTTTCTGTATGGTCGTTTTAAACTTTCTTGTGCTGTTAATCTTTTTACAGTACCACCAATCCCATCACATGGTGACTTTCCGTGGGACGTGGCAAAAAAGTTCCATTCAACTTTAAAGGCAAATTCGCTCTCTAGTTGGCATAGATTGTAAAAGCTTTTACAATTTTTGTACTGTCCTGCGCAACCATTAGTGAAAAAATGGAATATGGACATATTGAAAAATTTTATTTTTAATACTGGTATGATTAGTTAAAATATTTTGTACACGTAAGTTACATCATGTGTAATGTCGTCTGATATAAAACAGTAAGAAATATGTTTCAGTACACCTTTATCATCTTTATAGTTGGTTAAGGTACTGTGATTGAGAGCGAGCAATAAAAGAATTAGCTTGTAGCTTTTCAAAGCAAGATACTAATAGTTCAACAAATGCTGGAACATCTGCTGTTAAACTCAATAGTGTTGCATGATCAGTAGTTTCCCATTGCCTGTAGTGTATCTCAAAATCATCTTCGTATTCTCCAAAAATCTCATATAAATATTTGGTAAAGGGTTCTTTACCAGGACAGTTATCACACTGTGAAAGCATGCATTCTTTGTTTTCTACTGAACAAACGGTTTTCGAAAGTAAATCCTTATACTTTAGTCCAATATTTAAGGCATCTACTAGCAATTAAGCATTTTGGTGATAAGAACAAACACAATTAGAGTGTGTACCGCTTGCACCTGGCAAAATGCACCACTTTGGTCTAAGTGAAGCAAATTTTGAGTAACTTATTTGTATTTCTGGATTGTTTTCTTTGTATATTACATATAGTTCCTTTAAATTACACAAAAGCAGTTTTTTTTGTTTATGGACGTTCTTTTGAATGCTAACAATGCTAACATAATCTTTTTTTCCAGGCATAGTTCTACATAAATCACTAGAGTCATAAAAAAATTTAACAGAATCTTCTATTTCTTTGTGTTAGACTTTACCTTTATACAACGGAGAGATAGCTAACAATCCTTTTTTGTTAAAAATTTGTCTAGCCATTTTTGCTTGGTATACTGTAACTGCAAAGTTATTTTGTACTTCTAATATTGACCAACTTGGGGGTGCCAGTGTTAAAAGTTGAACAATAGTCCTTTTGTCAGAACAAATAATTTATTCTTTTATCAAGCTCATAATTTCATCAAAGTTTTCAGCCTTCTTTTTCATGTTATTTGTTTCATAACACAGTTTTGAGGGAACATTGAATTGACTTTCAGATTTTCTAGTAACGCTACTTACCATTTCATTAAAGCGCGCAACTTTTTGCTTTCCTTCTGAAAGTATATGTTTTGATGACTTTGAATGAGATTTTAGAGGAGATATATTAAAATTTTCAAGTTCTTCATTGATCTCCTGTCTTTTTGATTTCAATGATGATATTAGAAAATCCTGATCTTGTTCACTCTGACTTTGCTTCTCTTTCTTAAGATCTGCTTGTCTGACAATCTTTTGCTTACAAGGTTTGCAAAGTTTCTTTCCAGGAGCAATATTTAAACTACTTCTCATCATGATTTGTGATTCATTTATTGTAACTACTTTGAGATTTTCTAAAAGTAATTGTTTAAAAAGTAATTGAATTGTATAAAGCTTATCTGCACAATTATTTAAAACATTGTTTATGTTTTGGAAAACACAAATTAAAAAAGTATATATATTAAAATATTTAAATTCTACTTCTACTTACTTGTGATTTTCTTTGTATGTCTATGGAATGGATCACAGCATGTTTTCTGCCATATAGGATACATTTTCAAATATTTTGTAGTATGTCTTTCACATAACATTATTAAGTTTGATAGTTCAATGTTACAGCGTAATGATATAGTTATTTTTTCTTCATTGCTTAAAGTTTCAATAACATCTTGTTGGCCTTTGCATGCATCTGATGTCATTAAGCCAATAGAACACATCTTATAATAAATTACTTAGTATGAATGTATTTCCTAAAAAAAAGAGAATTCTTCTTTCCTACTTAATTTTCAGTTCAAAAGAAAAAAATTTAATATAGAAATAATTCAAACCTTTTCAGAATCCCTGTTGCATAATTTTTTACACTGATAGATTTTGTTAATTTTCTTTATAGATATATTTATATATATATGCAATCTATATATATATCAAATTGTAAATTTGTTAAAATTTGAATAAAATTTCACCAATAAATGCTGTTCTATACCAGAACTTTTTATAAACTAGTTATTATAAACTTATAGAAAATATAGTTGTCAAATTTTTTTTTTAAACAAATGCACATCAATATCACACTTAATTATTTTTTATATAAAAACTGATTAAAATGTTTTTTTCAGTTATTAAAAATTTTCAGTTATTAAGATCAAATAACTAAGTTATCATATAATTAAGACTTCCTTAAATATAACAAAGTTGTTTTTGTTTTTTTAAGGAGTCTATAAACCAAATTTAATATTTTACAGAACTCTATTTGCAAGTTTTTTAAAATAATTTATTAAAAATTTGATATATCTTTGAAATTAAAGTTCCATATGTTTCAGTTGTTTTTCCAGTTAGATTTTTTGTGCCTAGTAAGATTATAAGCAGCTGAAAATAATAACAGCAAAAAAAAAAATTTGACAGGGGTATTTTGAGATATTGGGCCCCAAAGTTGGTTTATAGAAACTAGTTGTTTTATTAATTTTCAAGCATGTTTCTTTTATATTTCAGCATTTTAAGTACATTTATTGAATTCAGCGTCAAAAAAACATTATATATGTTTATTTTCATAACTTTGCCATTTTTATTTCCTGTTTTTTTAAGAAAAATGTTTTTTCAGAATGCTATGAAAACCGGGTCATTTTGGGAAACCAGACAATATCAAAATTGCAGTATCTTGTCAACCACTCAACACTTTTAGCTGAAATTTTATGTGTTAACTTTTCTTTTTAAGATGCAACAGCCAAAGAAGTTTTTAAAAAATTTGAGGACCCATGGTTTAAAATTTTCTAAATTTTGGGTGATTTGATGCGGAATTACCCACACACGAACAAATAACTACCACATAATAGAATTCTTATTTTTACCAATAAGATAATTTGTAAAAATAAGTTATATTCATGAATAAATATCAAAAGAACTTGACATACTATTGAATTTAAAAAAAAACAAGTTTTAAATACAGTTATGAAAATATCAGGTCAGGTTAAATGCCAGGTCAGATTAAATGTCAAGTCAGTTTATCCTGATACTGGTAAAACATCAGGACATAAAACAGTACAACCTGTTTTATGTCCTGCTGCTTGATAGGAAAGGTTTTTTTAAGGCAAAGGCTAGGAGAAGCTAACTCCGGCTTTAAATACCTGCTGCTTTGGGGCTCTTGGTTAAGTAAAGGCTTAAGATGGTGTTTCAATAAAAATACTCATCTTGGGCAGATGTAAAATGCATCCGGCTACTGTCTTGTAAAAGGCCTGATAGAAAAGACTTAAAGGGTCAACAGATTCTGTTGACCAGCCTCGCATCTCATCATCATCTATTAGGCTGGCATAGATGTACTTATAATACATTGTTTCCAGTTTAGGATGTTGAATGCTAGATCTTCTTGACTCAATGCAAGAATTTTACTTGTGTCTCTGTTTTTATGACTAGGCAACTCATTCTACTACCTCCTAATGAGGGTACAGCTATAAAACTCAGGTTTATGGTTCTAAGGCCAGCTAGTAGTCAGGTTTTCAGAACTCTGTGGTAGCTCTCAGAGAGGCTAATTCCATCAACAACTGTAAAATATCAGAGTACTAACAGTTGTTGCCATGTTGTGCATGGATGGTGTCCCTATTCATACTTTTGGTAGGCATTGTTAGGGTTTATTAATAGTAATTAGGCAATTGCTGGGACTATTAAATAGTGTACCGAGTACTACCTGTGGTTTGAGTTGAGATCTATAACAAATTGAAAAATGATTAAAGTACCAAAAACTATAAAACACGAAAAACCAACGTCACCACCAAGTTCTCTAAATCTATCATTCACTGATATTTGTGGTCTTCGAAGTAACTTCTTCTGTTGAGTCTTCTCTTGCAAAGTTCACCAGACCTACTTGCTCTTTGTGAGACTAATTTGAGTTCAGGTGTCTCATCTTGTGATCTTTGTGTTGATAGTTATCTTCCTTTAATTCGTAAAGACTCCAATAGTCAACTGCTTATCTCTGGCATTTACATTCGTAAGAATTTACGCATTTGTCAGGAAACTAGGTTTGAACCACAGACTATTCTTATATATGCTTTTACTTAGCACCACTTAACTCTATCGTCTTCCTTTTTGTTCTATATCTCAACAAGATTCTCTCAAGAAAGCATTCTTTCTTGAGAGAATCTTGTCGAGATATAGAACAAAATTGAATTTTCTTCAATGTTATTTCAAATCAATTTGACCAAACCCTCTCTCTTTATTGTTGTTGTTGGTGACTTTAATGCCCATCACACTGAATGGCTTGGATCTTGTGTCTGTGACTTTACAGATGTTAAGGCCCACAACTTTTGCCTTTCTCAATCTCTAACTCAAATAGTCAACTTTCTAACTTGCTTTCCAGACAACCTAAATCATTTGCCTTCTCTACTCAACTTATGTCTTGTTTCTGATCTTAGTCAGTGCTCAGTTTCTCCACATTCACCTTTAAATGCTTCTTATCATGATTTGATCTCTCTAAAACTGTTATCTCATTATTCTTCATTATCAGAATCCATCTATAACCATACCTTTTATCATAAAACTGACTTGGACTCTTTTCATGATTTTCTTCATGATGGTCCTTGGGTAGAAATCTTCGTCTTCCTGCTAACAAATGTGCTTCTTACAAGACTTCTTGGATTCAGGCTGGCATGGGATCTTTTATTGCCTCTTGATAAAACTCAAACCTCAGTCAAACCTCACTCTTCTCCATGGTTTTATTCGCATAGTGCTGCTGCAATTTCAAATAGAAACCTTTACTACCATATCTATAAGCAAAACAATTCTCCTAAAAATTGATGCCTGTTTACTATTGCTAGAAACCATTGTAAAAAGGTTTTGAATAACGCAAAAGACTGCTATTTTCAGGCTTTGGCATTATTCAAAATCTCATAGTTCATCTCAAAAATTAGGCTCTCATCACTTCTGGAGAAGTCTAAAGACCTAAAGACAAAGCTAAATTGTTTGTTAAGAACTTTTCATCAATATAATCTCTTAATTCAATTAACAAGTGCTTATCAGAGCCTTATTTTCCAGCCTGCTGGAAAGCGGCATTTGTAATCCCTATTTTCAAAAACTTTGGAGAGTGATCTGACTCATCTAACTACCACATTATTATTATTCTTCCTATCATAAGCAAGGTTTTTGAGTCTTTAATTAATAAACACTTAATCTCTCAATTTGAATCTAACAACTTACTTTCTGATCATCAATATGGATTTCGATCTTCTTGTTCTACTTCTGATTTGTTAATGGTAATAACTGATAGGTTTTAGCATGCATTAGATAGATGTGGAGAGGCTAAGGCTATTGCTTTCAGCATTTCTAAAGCTTTTGATAAAGTTTGGCATGCTGGTCTTCTCCATAAGCTTTCTTTTTATCAGGTAACATCTTTAAGATTATTAAACCCTTTTTTACCAATCTTAGTATAAATGTTGTCCAAAATGGACAGCACTCTTCTTCATATCCTGTAACTTCAGGGATTCCTTAAGGTTCTATTTTTAGCCCTACACTCTTTTTAATTTACATTACCAATCTTCCAGAAATTCTCACATCTAAGGTGGCCTTGTTTGCTGATGATACTATCATTTATTGTTGTCTTGATAAGAAGCCAACACTTTCTGATTGGAGGGGACATTTGAGCTTGAAAAGGATCTTACTTCTGCAACAGAATGGGGCTCTCAGTGGTTGGTGAACTTTAACTCAGTAAAAACTAAAAAAGGTAATGCACCTGATGATTTCTTTATCTTCTAGACTTAACTCTTACTTCCCATCTTTCTTGGAAACTATATTTCAAATTGATTGAAAAATTATTATCTGCTAAGGTTGCATCTCTATATCATGCTCGCCACTTTTTTACTTCTGATTTTATTCTTTATTTCTATAAATTTCAAATCCATCCTTGTATGAAATACTGTTGGCATATCTGGGGTGGATCATCCAATGATGCCCTTTCTCTTTTAGAAAATGTGCAAAGACACATTGTCTAAAACATAGATGGACCTGCTCACCCTTTTAGTGTGACTGTTCCTAAGTGCTCAAAAAAATTCTTATTTGCCTAATTTTTTTCCTCAAACATCAGTTCTTTGGAATTTGCTTCCTTCATCTTGATTTCCTGATTTATATAGTTTAAAATCTTTTAAGTTGTTTGTCAATCGTTAAATAGCTTTATAAACATCATCTTTTCTCTTCCAGTAACTTCTAACTCTAATAGTGGTTGCTTGCAGCCTTGTTGGAAGTGAAGATGTTGGAAGTAAAAAAAAAAAAGATTCTTTTAAAAAAAAAACACTTCTTCCTTTGTTAAAATTAAAAAAAAAGATTTTTTGTTAGCTTTTACATTTTTTAATCTATGACAGAGACACTCATGCTTAATGAATTAATTAATAAGCAGACTAAAAACAAAATTTCTTTTATAAAAATTGCAAAACAAATTAATTAATTAATCCTTTAAAACTAAATTTTATATTTAAGGTTTTACTAACGATTTTACATTCCTTCAAAATCAAATTTAAATTTTTAAATTTTAAAATCATATCTAATTAAAAGTGTTTAACTTTATATACTTTAATTTTTTTTTAAATTTATATTAAATAACAAGTTTCTCTAACAAAAAAATTCACAGTTGCGGTCAATTGCTACTTTTTTATAATATAATACTTTCTGAATAAATGCCACACAGACAATATTAAAAGTAAATTTGAATATTCAAAAATGGAACCTGCAGATCTAGATTATAAATAACTACTGCAGATCTAGACTATATATATATATATATATATATATATATATATATATATATATATATATATATATATATATATATATATATATATATATATATATATATATATATATATATATATATATATATATATTTATATATATATATATATATATATATCACCCCGATATCAAATATACAGAAGAACAATCTAAAATTTCATATACGAATACCACAAAGTACCAATTTTAAACTGTTTAGATATAACAGTTATTCTACATGATAACAACATTATTGAAACAGATATTTTTTATAAACCTACAAACTCCCATGACTATCTAAATTACAAAAGCCATCACCCTAAACACACAAAGGAAAATATACCTTTTACATTAGCTAAACGAATCATTTGTTTCGTATCTAATCCAATAAAAATGGAAATCAGACTTCAACAACTAAAATAATTTTTAGTTCGATGCAATTACCCAGTAAAAATCATTAATAATGGAATCTTTAAAGCTTGACTACAGGGACCAGCACCTCAAAAAAGAGAAAAGAACAAAATTATACCTTTTGTAACTACAAATTTTGCAAATAATAATTTTGAAAATTTGTTAACTACTCTACATGGTATTTTGAAACTATCTGTTTTAGACAATAAATTAAAATCAGTTTTTGAAAACACTTCTATTGTACTATCACAACGCCAACCAAAAAATATTTTAAGACACATTAGTACATCAAGTTTTAATAAGAAACCAGTTTTTATTAACGATGAATGCAAGGTTTTAAAATGCATATCAAAACGTTGTAAGTTATGTTCAATGTATCTTCAGTTTGTTAACCATTTTACCACATCATCTGGTAAAGTATGGTACATTAAAACTTCAATATCATGTAATTCAAAAAATATTATTTATTTTCTATCATGTAATGGATGCGATGGAAAAACAATATACATTGGTAAAACTAATAACCTAAGGTTAAGAACTAATCTACACATCTACACATGCAGAACAGGTATTGGTTCAGATAATTTTGATCAGCATGTTTTCAATTGCCATAAAAATGAACCTTTTTTTAAATTATTTCCGATGTTAAAACTCTCAAATGAGAATTTACTTCTTATTTATGAAGCTCACCTACATAAATAAGGACATGATACAATGAACATATAAACAGGAAGTAATTATTTTCACATTACTTTTAAAATTTTCCTTACCAACTAGTATCAAGTTATGCTATAATTTTGTTAATTATAGTTCTTTATATAAACCTTAATTACTTCCTTTTTAAAAAAAAATATTTATAGGAAGTTCAATATAAAGAGTTTTTTTAGTTTTGTATATCTCATACACAGCTGAAGATTTTATATGAAAGGCCTTCTGTGTTAGAGAAAAAAAAAATTTTTAATATTTGTCAAAATTTAAATAATAAATATATTTTACTCATCTTAGTTTGAATAGTTTTTCTTTTGTTACCTGGAACATTTACTCATATATATATATATATATATATATATATATATATATATATATATATATATATATATATATATATATATATATATATATATATATATATATATATATATATATATATATATATATATATATATATATAGTCATAGAAATAAGTATCCGAACAAATCATTTTATTGTGAAAAATAAACTTTGTCAGGTTATTTCAGAAAAACATAAGTTTTTGATAAATACCTTTATAATTATTCTAAAAACAAATTTAATCTTGATTTTATATAGCAAAAACTTAATCAACGGTAGTTAACTTGCGTTGTTAAAATTTAACTATTCCCAAAAGAGTATTAAAACTTCAACGAAAAATAATTCTCCGAACATGTCGTCTTGTAAACGAAGTTTTGAAATTGATTACTAAAAAAAGTTTTTAAATCATTAGTTTTAGAAATATTGTTGTTTTAAAATGAGTAATTTTTAATAATTGACTGATATTTTTTTAAATTCATTTGATTTACCATTGATATCATCAAATATAGGAGTCCCAAACTTAGCGCAATTTGGTTATTGACTTGTTCAAGCAAGGTAAAACATTTAGATTGATAAATAAAGGAACTGGAATGGCATTAGGAACCATTAGCAATCTGATTTAAAAGTATGATATGTTTGGATATGTACAAAATCAGCCGAGATCCAGAGCTAAGCGTAAAGCAACATCAAGAATAGATCAACAAATTGTTAAGATGGTGCAAAGAAACAGCGTTTTATCACCACAAAAAGTGTCAAGCGCCCTTGAGAAAGATTTTGGGTTACAAGTGAGCTCATGTACTATTGGAATCGATTGAAAGAAAGTGGATTCAAAGCAAGAGCTCCACGTAAGAAACCATTCCTTTCAAAAATCCATCAAAAACAAAGACTTGCATTTGCTAAAAAGTATATAAATATGCTGGTATCATTCTGGAGAAAAGTTTTGTGGATGGACGAGTCAAAATTTAATCTTGTGAAGTCCAATGGAGCTCAAAAAGTATGGAGAAAAAAAGATGAAGCCTTCGCACTCAGTTGTATTTGAGGCACAGTAAAACTTAATGGAGACAATGTTATAGTATGGGGATCGATGGCTTGGAACAAAACAGGAAAACTGGAGTTTATTGATGGAATTATGAACTCTGAGGCTTATGTTAACATTCTCAATAAAAATCTTCTGGCTTCAGTTAAAAAACTGTGATTAGAAAAACATTTTATCTTCCAACAAGACAATGACCCTTAACATATGTCAAAGAAAGCAAAAGAGTTTTTTATCCAAAAGCAAATTGAGTTACTTGAATAGCCTGCGCAAAGTCCAGAACTCAATCCAATTAAACAACTCTGGGCTATTCTGGATAAAAAATGTGGCACATGATGTCTAAGAAAAAAGAAGAGCTAAAGATCATGCTCCAAGAAGCTTAGACTGATAGCGACTCAGATACGACAAAGAAATTAGTTGAATCGATGCCATGTCGACTTGCAAAAGTCATAAAAGCTAGAAGCAGTCCAACGCAATATTAAAAAGTCATAAAAATAATTAATCAGAGAAGCGTTAATCTCTGAGCCTTAATCTTTAAAATTTTGTTCAGATACTTATTTAATGCTAAAAAATTGCATAGTTTAAATGTTTCTTAATTTTTTATCAACTAAATATTATTATTGATATTTTTTTTTTTGCATATTGAATTAAAATAATTAATTAAAATTTGTAATTAAAATTTCTTTCAGAATAATCATTTTTTCTATTTTTATAAAGATATTTTTTTCTGAAATAACCTGACAAAGTTTATTTTCCATAATATGTTTTGTTCGGATATTTATTTCTTTAACTGTATGTATGTATGTATGTATGTATGTATATATATATATATATATATATATATATATATATATATATATATATATATATATATATATATATATATATATATATATATATATATATATATATATATATATTAGGGTGTGGCGATTTTCACTTCATTTTTTAAATTTGATGATGGCTAGTTTTTTTTTTTTTTGTAAATTAGTATGCAAAACATGAAAATAATTTTTTTTTGAAAAAAAAAATGTTTTAAGTTACTTTTTTTCACCCTTAAACTTTTATTTTTGGACTTTTTTATTTTTTTGGAAGTTTGATCTCCAAAGAAGATTGTATTTATTTACCAAACCATGTAGTAAACTAAAATTTAACTTAGTGCACGAAATTCAGCATTTCAAAATTTAGTTTATTAAACAACGTGTGAATAACATATATATTTTAAGTATACACTCTCCTTTTTGCAATGTTTATATTTAATGGATTATATAGGAATGATGATTTAAAGTTGTTTATTCAACTGTGTGTTTTACAAGATAAAAAAACTACAATTTATAATGCTTTGCTATTAAATTTTAATACTTTTTTAAAAAAAAATAAAAATATATATATATATATATATATATATATATATATATATATATATATATATATATATATATATATATATATATATATATATATTTATAATGTATGTATTTACACACATTTGTAATACCAAAAACTAAGAGTATATCAGCTCATTATTTTAATTAAAAAGAGTTAAGGTTTTGAAGTAAAAAGTAGAACATCAAGTTTTTTATACACTCATATGTTCATATTTACTTCATAAAAAAACAAGTCCAAGAAATAGTTATTTAACTAAAGATGATTAAATAACAGTTTGCAACTAATTTTTTTTAATGAGGTTTACCATGTCTTTCTGACTAGAGTTATTGAACATTAATTCTCTGCTAGCAATTTAACCTTGAATGCAAGTATTTCATCTGGCCTGACCAAAGACATGGCAAGCACTTTCAGATGTCATTTTTACACATCTTTCAACAGATTGTGTATGGGAAGGCCACATTGTTACTTTCATAGGAGTGTTAATAAATTCTTTAACTGCTTCAGCTGATAAATGACATGTTAGAGGTGGTTCAGTAATATCACTCCAGTCTATAAGTTCAGACAAACAGGTTGCTTCCATAATGATGGCAGGAGTCTTTCAAATCCTAAAAGATCTCCAAATTGAAGTGCCTCATTACCTGCTCCTCTTATTTCAACTATTTTATTAACTGCTGCTTTTTGCTTATCTTCAATTTGACTACAGAGCATACTTAACAAAACTGATTCAGGGTGAGCATACCATCCTGATCATTTGAAAGTGGGTAAAATGTAAAACAATGTCAACTACCTCCTGATTTCGATTTTTTAGTAATTGCATATGTTAAAGTAAGTTTATTGGTCCTTCCACCCAGCAGGAATTTACTTTAATGCTAAACCAGTTGAGAATATAGACACTTATTATGTACTCAACAATCATTTTCAACCTATTTAAAAGGTCACCTGTTAACCCATGTTTAGATACCTAGAATGCAGATCATATACAATCCATACAAGTTTTTTTTATTACGTTTTTTTTTTCAACCCATTGTATTACTCTTAATGCCCATCCAGTATTTAAATTAGTACTAGCACAACCTATGGCTTCCAATGTCAAATGTAAACATCTTCCATTAAGCCATTCAATTAAATGATCAGCAATTATCTCTGCAGGTTTTTTTAAATCTGATTCTTCAGGAATAAAATGGAACAGACAATTTCCACCAGGTTCACTGCACACAGTATAATGTTCTTCTTATATTAAACCTGGGAATTTTCTGGCTTCAACATCAAATAAAATTTTAGTGTCATCTTTTCTATCATCAAAAAAAATACTACTCAAACCATTATTGTTAAGATCATTTTGGAGTTTTATAGTCGACTCTTTTCCAATTTTTTCTTGAGCTCACTTAACTTTGTTGTGGTCAATAATTAATCAAGTGTTTTCTTTAGTGATAATTTTAGCATCAATAAAGGAGAGTGTGTTTTAAAACATAATTGTTGTTTACACATTGTTTGTTAAACTATATTTGGAAATGCACCATTTTGCAAACAAAGTTTAATTTTAGTTTAATACATGGTTTGGTAAATAAATGTGATCTTTATCGGAGATTACGGCAAACTTTAGTTTCAAGAATAAAAACTCCAAAAGTCCAAAAACAATAAAAGTTTAAGGGTGAAAAGAAGTAGCTTAAAAGATTTTTTTTTTTTTTTAAAAATTATTTTCATGTTTTGCATACTGACTTACAAAAAAAAAAATACTAGCCATCATCAAATTTCAAAAAAAAGTGAAAATCTGAACACCCTAATGTATATACATACATACATACATACATACATACATACATACATACATACATACATACATACATACATACATACATACATACATACATACATACATACATACATACATACATACATACATACATACATACATACATACATACATACATACATACATACATACATACATACATACATACATACATACATACATACATACATACATACATACATACATACATACATACATACATACATACATACATACATACATACATACATACATACATACATACATACATACATACATACATACATACATACATACATACATACATACATACATACATACATACATACATACATACATACATACATACATACATACATACATACATACATACATACATACATACATACATACATACATACATACATACATACATACATACATACATACATACATACATACATACATACATACATACATACATACATACATACATACATACATACATACATACATACATACATACATACATACATACATACATACATACATACATACATACATACATACATACATACATACATACATACATACATACATACATACATACATACATACATACATACATACATACATACATACATACATACATACATACATACATACATACATACATACATACATACATACATACATACATACATACATACATACATACATACATACATACATACATACATACATACATACATACATACATACATACATACATACATACATACATACATACATACATACATACATACATACATACATACATACATACATACATACATACATACATACATACATACATACATACATACATACATACATACATACATACATACATACATACATACATACATACATACATACATACATACATACATACATACATACATACATACATACATACATACATACATACATACATACATACATACATACATACATACATACATACATACATACATACATACATACATACATACATACATACATACATACATACATACATACATACATACATACATACATACATACATACATACATACATACATACATACATACATACATACATACATACATACATACATACATACATACATACATACATACATACATACATACATACATACATACATACATACATACATACATACATACATACATACATACATACATACATACATACATACATACATACATACATACATACATACATACATACATACATACATACATACATACATACATACATCCATGCATGCATGCATGCATGCATGCATGCATGCATGCATGCATGCATGCATACATATATGTAAACAAACAATAGCTAATTAATTTATAAAAACCTTTACTTACTGCAAATGCTAATCTGAAAATTTCAATTAACAAACTATTTTCAGTTCTGAGCAAACCATCCTTTCTTTCACATTTATTTGATGAAGCTTTTAAAAAATTTAAATTTTATGATAAAATTGTTTTAATAAGTATACAATTATTTTATATAAAAGAAATGCAGAGACTTGCAGAAAATCAACTAGGTCTTGTCATCAAGAACTATTTATAAATTAAAGTCCTTATAAAATACATACATAATATGCATAAAAACATAATATAATATAACTTTTTAATATTTAAAAATGTAAAAATATATCATCAAAAGTCGAAGTATATTACTAAAATTGTTCTTGAATAAGAGAAAACTCCATTCAATAGAAAAATAGAAAAAAGCTGTATATAAATAGAAAAATCTGCTATATCATTATCTATTTAGATTCTATATCTATATTATATTCTATACCATTTTCTATATCTATATCTTCCGTAATATAGAAAATATAGATATAGAAGAATCGTATAGTCTATATGATTCTTCTATATCTATATTTTCTATAATATAGAAGATATAGATATAGAAAATGGTATAGAGTATGATATAGATATAGATCTAAATAGGTAATTAAACAAATCTAAACATATAAATACATAAATCTAAATAGATAGTTAAATTAAAATAAAGAATATGAAAAAAAGTCTATATTATATAGAAAAAGTACAATAGGGTGTCCTCCTATATTATAATATAGAAAAAGTCTATTTTATATATTCTATATCTATAATAATATAATAAAGTCCTAAAATACAACAAAGTCTAATATGATAAACAAGTCTTTTAAAATAGATTTTATGTATATTTACAGAATCCATGTATTATCTAACTTTAAACAATGTTTAAAAACATGAGAATATGAATTTTTATTTGATCATATTAAATTTAAGGCTTTTTCTAATAAATTCGTAAACGCAAAATTCACGTGGATTTGTTGATTAAAACTAGTGGCTTGCGCTTATGGCTTTATTTTTAATCAATTCACATTATGCTATTTTTATAAAGTTGTCATATACGGTTTAGTGATGTCCATTTTCCGGTAAAATAAGAATATAAAGTAATATATAAAGGAAACTAACTTCTAAAAAACCCTTATGTTTTATTAATGAACACTGTTCGAAATATATATTTTTAAGTTGGTTTCCTTGTTCAGACCTAACAACAAAGCTAACATGCTTCAAACCCATAAAAGTTATGCATGAGCAGCAGTGGCGTAGTGGTTAGAGTTCTGGCCCAGAATCCAGAGGTCCGAGGTTCGATACCTGCTCCAGTCAAATAAGCGACATTGGTACGGAAGGCGTGAACTCCTTCTTAAATGCTTTCCTGCGTTGCTCTGTGATAAGGGCCGTGAGGACTTCTGGGAGCACTTAGCATAACAATAACAACAAAAAGTTCTCTAAATAAATTCGGGGGTCGGAAACGGTGTGTACAACTTGTTTTTTGCTAAAATTGCTACCCAAGTCAAGAAAGGTAGTCATTTTTATTTATAAGTTTTTAATACAGTTTTTATACAACCCTCTCTCAACTATTCAACTCCTAAACACAAGCCAAATGAAGCCGTTGCGCAGAAAAACAAGTTAAGCAAGGACATGGTGGCCATCGTACTCAGAATTAGTTGCTTATGAAGCGAGTGCTTGACCACTACATCACTATTGTATTCAATCAATCAGCCATTTTTTACTTCACTTTCACATCAATAAATCTTATTAAGACACAGCTATCCTCGCCATTCCACAGAGAAAAATTCTTTACTAGCAAAATTAATTTCTTTTAAAAATATGTATATATATATATATATAGGTGAAGTACAATGTTTTCTTTGTATATTATGGTGTAGCTATCTAAGTTCTCTTGTATTTTCCTCATCATAGGACATTAAACAAAAAAATTTATATGCTTTGATGCAAGATAAGCAAATGAGGTCCTATGTGGCAGGATTTGACCTTTTACAAAGATCAAATGCTCAGGTTTTAATAAAAAATTTCAAAATTACTAGACGGTAAATTTTCAAAATTTTTCGGTAAATTTATTGGAAATTTTTCCGGTAAATTTGATGTATACAACACTAACATGGCTAGATCAGCAATTCCCATCGTTCCAATGCTGTGACCCATAAATAATATGTGCCAAGTTGTGGCGATCCTACCAACAAAATTAACAAGGTTCCTCCTAAATTACTGCATTTTTACAGCTAACTATAATATTTTTTGACATCTGAATTTCTGATTTCGTTTATATTTTATACCTTATATCCGCTATATTTTTTTCTTAGCAATTTTTAATAATTGATTTATAATAACTTATCAACAAAACATCTTTCCATATGTTTCGGTTAAAATTTATGAAGGAATAAAATGTTTGTATTGTAAACATTTTATTAGGTCTTAACTTTAAAGTTTCGATTGTTTGTAACTATTAATTGTATAATGTACACTGCACAACGTACACTTCTAATATTTAAGACTTTGCAATATTTTATTTGTTTATTGCGCAATGTACATTATACAAATAAGTTAGACAATCGAAGCTATCATCTTTGAAGTTAAGGCTTTACCTTATTAAATGTACATTATACAAATAAGTTAGACAATCGAAGCTATCATCTTTGAAGTTAAGGCTTTACCTTATTAAATTTGATGAGTGATCAACCCCAATTCAAAGCGTATTTTAAAATTTTTTTTAGATTTTATAAAAAGTGATTTTCTTTTATTTCAATCATTGTAAAAAATAATTAGAGTACTTAAATTTGTAAAATTTGTACATAAATTGGTCTAATTCATCTTAGGAACGATTGGAGTAGACTTTTTTTACCTAACAACGCCAATAGCAACCTTTTTTTTTTTTTTAAGATAATTGAATAATTATCACCTCAAAAGCCAATACACATTTAGTCATAGTGTAAAAAACTAACACTGTTAAGTCTTATATGGCTTTTTGGTAATTTTTTGCTATATTGTAAACTTCTTTTTCAAAAAAGAAAAGTTTCATATGTATAATACTGTAGAGTGTTGTGTAAAGTAACAATAGCAGTGTAAACTTTTCAATTATATTTTTCATTTCAATTATATCTACAAGTTATTTCATGATAAACTGGTATAAAAATGAAAAAGTTTTCAAAAAAACTCCAAGATTTACCAAATATATTTTTAAAAAGTAGAGGAAACTAACGTGTTTCCAATTAAAGTATAGACAAATTTAATCAAACCTCTGTTTTAAACAAAAAAAGAAGTGCAAGCCAAAAATAATTGAAAGATAATGCTGAGTTTCTTAATGTAGAAAACACACTTGAAGGATAAGTTAAAGAGGATGGTTACAATATAATTATATTATATTTAAAGACAATGTTTGATGATTGTAAATGTAGTGAGTGTTGTTTATTAAATAGTGGAAAGTTATTACTAAAAGACAATATCATGTGATATGTGTAAGTTCTTTGCAAAGTTTGATACATCTCTTTCAAGCCTTAAACCAACTTTAACCTCTCTTGGAAAACCTGTTGCTCCTGTAACGTTTAATGCTATTGTGGCTTTTAGAGAATTTGGAAAATTTTATAAATTTTTGTGTACTTTTCCAGCATTTATGTATATTCCATCAAGTTTTGTCCTACGTCAAATACTGCTTGAGACTAATAAACCAACAAACTTATTTAAATACAAAACAAAATTAGGCCTTTTATTAGCTATTCACAAAATTTTAAAACCAATTTTTAGACATTTATTTAATCAAGATTTAATAAAAAAGGTGTCTTTGAAATAAAATACAGAACAGTAAAGTAAGCTTGAAAAGTGTTATTTGAAAAAGATTTTGTAAGGGTATATATATTGGTAAAAGGTATTCAAAACTATCATTGAATTCTACTATTAATCCATTTAATAATGGTTTCAAATGAGTGATTAATTTTTTAAAACCTTGAGTCGCAAATAATGGAGGGTTTATGAATAAAGCTACTGTGTCACACGATGTGTTACATATATCAAAAGCAAAGTATACATCTACCAACTAAAGTAAAGTAAGAAGCCAGAAGCTTTGAGGGATTTAAAAATGATTTTTGGATAAATAAGCAAAAGTAAAACCAGTTCTTTTTTATTAATCTGTAACATTTTATTTGTAATTTTATAATTGTTTTTTGATTATCTCCATATTAGATTTGTAGCAAATCTAATAAAATTAAAAAAGGATATCTTCAGATAGGTTTATTCTTTTTCTTCGAAATTTTCCCAGTTTGCTCAAAATACATTGGTAGAGGACTGGTAGCATTCACCATCCCCTCCCCCCTCTTGGATCCGTCACAGGTTATAGCTACAAAAATTTTAGAACTGCAGAGCACAAAAAATGTTAGTGAAAAGGCTGTGTTTACTTATTTTTTTCCAAATCAGGAAATTCTGGAGCGGTTTACATCGGTTAATGAAATTGTAATATACGTCGCTTTGGTGTAATGACTGTAGTCAGAGTATGTGTATTGTTTAAATTTAAAATAATAAAATAAAACCACTGACTGGTGTAAACAAAATATTTTCAGAAAGTTTAATGGTGACCCCAAAATCAAGAAATAGAACGCGGGGATTCAGAAGATCGTTAGAAAACATAAGATTTTGTTTTGTAATTTTTTTAGTAAAAATTGCTTGTTTCAACGCTTGACAGAATCAAAACTCCATTTGTAATATAATAATATATTATTATAATTTGTTATATATTATCATAAGTATTAATACTTATGCAACAGTTCAATAAACAAGTAAATCGTAGGTAAATATGAATTGTACTTTATTACTAACCGGTAATGACCAACTTTCTAATAACTGTGTCAGAAAACTCAAACGTTGATGAAGGTCGATATTATTTTGAACGATGCATTATTACTAATTATGCATTATTACTAACTATGCATAATTAAAAACTAAAGATTACTACCATGTACACAACGATGCATTGGAATAGAAGGCGAAAAATAAATATTCAAAACTTGTATATGTAATAGAAATAAAAAAATTGCCGTTTAGTTTTAAATCATCGAATCCCGACCCCCCTCCTCCCTTCCTCCAAAAAAAGGCTCTTCAGGAGCCCTAAGGTGGTAAATAGGGGCAAAAAGGTCCTTTAAATTTTTTTTTGTTGTTTTTAGAGTTTCAGAACATTTTTTTTTTTTTTTTAAAGTGTATTTTAAATTGTGAAATAAAAATTAAACGATTTTTTCGCCAATTTTTTTTTTTTTTAAGGAATTCGATTATCTTAAATAAGGTTGTTCACGGTAGCAAAAGTTGAATTTTCGATTAAAAAAAAAAAGTTTTTGAAACTCTATTTTTGTTTCGGTAAGTTCGAAATAATTTCAAACTGATTAATTTTGCATCGAAACGATTTTTTTACTTTGAAGTTGTAAAATTTGCTTCGAAATATTATTTTGATTTCGAAATTCTGCAAATATTACCAATACAATTTTTCACTTTCAAAATTGTAAAATTTGTTTCGAAATATTTTTGCAATTTAGAAATTCTAAAAATAACACCGAAACAATTTTTCACTTTCGGAATTCTAAAATTTGCTTCGAAATTTTTTGCAGGGATTAGAACCCCAAAGGTTCTTTTGCAGGGATTTGAACCCTCAGGATAAGATAGGGGGTTGATATTTTGTGACATTTTGAGGGAAAGGGAGGAGAGGCATCTGAAAAGTTTTTTGCATGACATAATTTGTGAATGACCCCTTACATCTACACGGTGAAATGTTTCATATAAAAAATTTGCCCTCTCAAAGTGAATAAAACCTACCTTCAGCAAAGCTACTTAGTGCTTTTGTTTACAGTTTAAATTGTAAATTTTGAACGTAGAATTTTTTAAATTTTTACTTATTCACTTATTCAAATTTTACTTATTAATTATTGAATGAAGATGCTTAAAAGCTTCTTCATTCAATATTGAATAAGAAAAATTTGAACTTCTAATTCAAAATTAAATTCAAAACTAAAATGTGGTTAAACTATAGTTTAAACTAGTGTTGTTACGACAATTAAAAAGTTCGACTGTCGACTAATATATTTTCAAAAGTCAACTTTTGAACTTATATTAAAATTTTTGAAATTTCGAACGACTAACACCATTTTGAAATCGAGAAAGTCAACTAAAAGTCGATTTAGTCGAAATGTGGGGGGAAGGAGGAGGGGGAAATTAATAAAAGAAATCAAGTCATTTATGTTTGTTTTATATATTTTTAAATTATATAACTTAAATATTAATGAAACAAAGCAATACGAACGCCACGCAGGATAAATTTTGCTAGGTCCTAAGGATTTAATATTGTGAAAAAGTCCCTTTGATTTCTTGATAAATATAAAATAAATATAAGTCTAAAATAGTAAAATAAAAGTAAATATAAGTTTCATAAAATACTATTCAGATATGAAGGGTCACACAATTTAATTATCCTTAGAGCCCTAGTTAAAGAATGCAACGGATCGGCACTGTATATCGGATTTCATTGCATGCAAATATTTTTGATAATCACATGCAAAGACTGTAAAAAACAAAAACAAAAAAACATAACTATAAAGTTTTTAAAGTATGATAATTATTGTCATATGTTATGATGTTGTTTAACAATGCAGAGCCGTCAAGAAAAATCTTTAGACCATAAAAAAGCAGATGCCAAAAAGCTTTCGGAAAAACCTTTTTTGGCGAGCCCTCGTTAAATGATCAGTCGTAAACCCAGAAACACAGAAGCTAACTAACAATATTTTGGATTTAAATTAAATGGGATATCGAATTAAGAAATTTGTAATTTGATTATTTTGGTTATTTATAAAAATACTAAAGAAATGAAAAAATATGTTAATATAGTAAAAATAGAGAAAAAGTATACAAAAATAGTGTAAGATAAAAATAATATTATTTGTACAAACACATACCCAATAAACCTTTCCCAACCTCTTTTCAGGCCTGGTTGCTTGTATATTATTTTTTATTAACTATGTCAGAACAAAGATTCGACAAGTTACTTACTGTTAACATTACGAATTGTTAACTTAGGCGAAATTTAGTTCTTGTGACCATACATAATTACCAGAAGACGTTATGAAGCTACTTTCAGTATATTGTAAGTTACTCTTGAGTTACTTTTAGTTGTTCTCAAGTTACCGCAGATATCGGTACCGGTAACTAAAAGTAATTTTTTAGGAAGTTGCTGAAATCCTAGAACTTCAAGTGAGTAAACAAAAAACTTAGTGCCGGATTGGGATTGAGGAAGATACTATATTTTAATTTTTGATTTCATATGAAAGGGAGGGGAAGGGGGTAAATATTTTATTCCGACTTTGAAAAAACTACATTCTTTTTAAGAGTCATATTTGCTTATGCTAACAAAATAAAGTTAAAAAGATTTATAATGTTCAATCAAATAAAAAGATATTAGAAATACATGTATAAGTACTATTATTCGACTAAATCGACTTTTAGTCGATTAGGAGAAAATCCAAAGTCGATTAGATCGACTATTAGATTTTTCTACTAGTCGACTTTTAGTCGATTTAGTCGAAGTCGATAACAACACGAGTTTAAACACTTTTTAATTTTAAATTTGCATAACGTAAGTTTAAGCTTTAGATTTAGAATTTACATAAAAGTTCGTGCGCTTTTCCTAAATGATATAATTATGATATTTAAATGTTATAATATGCAATTCTTTTTAGGCCTCTAACGCACGTATATGAAATCATTGTTGTAACGTAAACGGCTAATTACTCTCTCGTTGTAAATCTCATCTAAATAATACTAGTGGTTAGTTAGATGAGATTTACAACGATTTCAAACAATTATATTTATACCTTAGCAATCTTTTTGTTACATAACTCTAAAATGTAACTTAAGTTATAATAATCTAAAATGTAAATAAAGTTATAATAATCTAAAATGTAAATAAAGTTATAATAATCTGAGCAGCCGTGGCGCAGTGGTTAAAGTTCTGGCTCAGAACCCAGAGGTCCGAGGTTCGATGCCAGCTCTAGCCCAACAAGCGACATTGGTACGGAAGGAGGCGTGAACTTCTTGTTAAATGCTCTCCCAGAAGTCTTTATGGTCTTATCTGTGATAAGACCGTAAGCACCTAAAATAACTACATTATAACAACTACAATAACTAGTTTATAAAGAAATTACAGAAAGTGAGTTAAAGAAAAAATTAACGAAGGCAAATTGGAAATTGGTAGTAATTTCATCCTGCAGGCACATTGTTGATTCATTTAAGCATTCGGAAATGTTACAAAAAAGGTTAAGAAAAGTTCAGGAAACACTTCGATATAAAACTAAAATAAAGTTAGAACAGGGTATAGCTATTCGCTGAAATAAAAACTAACTGCTTCAATAAGCTCGGCTTGCACCGAGCTTATTGAAGCAGTTAGTTTTTATTAAAGAAAGCAAATAATAAAAAATATATCTTTATCAAATAATGTTTTGTTAAAAGAGTTCGAATTGAACTGAAATTTGTTTTCACTTATAAATTTTAGTAACTAAAAACACTTGCATTCTTTTTTGTTTATCTGATGAACTTTTTTACAAACAGCTTAATTAATGACAACTTGTCTTCTTTCCGGTCTTTATTTTCTTTTCCAGTCTGTAAAAAACACCAGTACTCAATCATTGAGCTGTCACCAGGGCAGGCGCTAGTTGGTGTCGCGTGGTGGAGTGCAGTTAAAATTTTTGCTAAGTAAAAAATAAGGTTCTTGTTTTTTTAAATTCAACGACTGACTAGTCTAAAAGGTCTTCATTTGCCGACTTCTTTAAAAGGGTAAATTTTTCCGACTATATGCACAAAAAATGCATTGAGGAGAGAAGGGGTGTGAATAATTTTAAATTTAAGTAATCTTTCCTCGTCACAGAATGGTTTAGAATTTGTAACGAAAGAGAGACTAATTTCATAGCATGCAACAGTAGCATTTACTGTTAAGATATTGCCTCATTTTAACAAATCTTGTTGTCCAACGAACTAGTTATAAATTTATTTTTTTCCCTAATTCGTTGAGAAACCGGTTAAACTTTTTAGATGTTTTGAATCATAGTGCCTCCTTAAATTATATTATTTGCACACTAAAACAGATTTATTACATACTAAACATACTGACACCGAACTAAATTTACCAAAATAGTATTATTTTGCCATATATATATATATATATATATATATATATATATATATATATATATATATATGTATATATATATATATATATATACATATATATATATATATATATATGTATGTATGTATGTATGTATTTATGTAGGTTTGTATTTATGTTTTTATATATGTATGTATTTATGTATGTATGTATTTATGTATGTATGTATATGCCGAAACACCCCGTGGTAAATTATTTAGGCCCCCGGTTATTTTAATTTTATTATGCAAATAAAATATAAGATGTTAAAGTTACTTTTTGGAATGAATTTAACTTTCCAAAATTATTTTTTTTCTTCCTGAAATTAAATAAACTTTTCGAAATCTAATTTTATTTTCGAAATTAATTTAGCTTATCAAATATTGTTTGGTTTTTTTCGAAATTAATTGCACATTTCGAAATTATTATTTTTCTGTCGAAATTAGTTTCACATTTTAAAATTTTTTTTTTTTCTTTCGAAATTAATTTCACTTTTCGAAATCAATTTTTTTTTTTCGAAGTTAATTTCACTTTTTTATTTCCGAAATTAATTTGGCTTGTTCAACTATTTTAATAAGTTTTTATAGATTTCGGAAAAAAAGAAGTATTTTGGTATTCGAAAATTTTTGTAATTTACAATTTCGATAATGAACCCTAGTTTTGATATTATCTCTCCATATTTTTAATTTATAAAAATAAAAAAAATAGGCTGCATTTATTATTTTTCTAAGAATCTTAGATGGTTCCTCATAAGAAATCGACTTCAAGAGGTTCTCGTGACTTAATGTTTAATTTTTTTAAATAATGAAATATTAATTAACATTTAAATAATGTGCTTATAACATTTTACTAGAAACTAAATTATCAATATAATAATAAAGACAAAATCAAGTTATTTTTGTGTAAGATCTTAATGTTATATTTTTTTATATACTTATCGCTGTATTGACATTTCAAATGTTTTATTCATTTAATACCGTTGTTAAATAAATCAAGCATTTCAAATGTCATACAGTAATAAGTATTAAAAAAACTTTCTTTCCTTATTTATTCATAATAATTTAATTTTTAGTTTATAAAGGTATTAATAATATATCACAAGGGTCATTAGATATAAAATTTTATATATGATTACTACAGTGGCATTGTAGTTGTTAGAAGATGATGTTTTACATTTTAAATATGTTTCTTTTGTTTCATTTTTTTCTGTGTTTGATTGTGAAACCCATCTACTAACATATTATCACAGTGTACAAAAAGTGATGTTACTAGAATCTAAATTCTGCTTATGTAGAGCTTTCTAATATTGTCAAACATTTTATTATTAGACCAATGACTAGTCTTTAACAATTGATTGAATTATGAGATTAAATCAATAAATAATTATTAAAAACAATTAAAATCAAAATTTAATTTAAATCATGATTTAAATTGATTTGAATAGACTGATTTAAATCAATCGATTTAAATCAAAACAACCCTGTATATATTCCATCTTTCTCAGACAGAGAGACATACTTGGTTTTATTATTTTTTAATTTAATTTTATTGGATATTGCTCTTATTTAGTTTGCGTACAACAGTTAACAATTTTAAGCCTATAGACTAATTTTCGTTATAACTTAATTATTAATGAATTGATTTATAGATTTTTATAGCAATGCAAGATTGAACTTAGCAGAAGGCTAAACTTCTGCTCAAACAGACAGCTAAAATGATCAGCCAAAATAAAGATTGAAGAAACATAAAATTGTGTATATCTTGTTGTAGATGATTCTTCAGATTATTTTAATGTTGATTTGTCCTCAATTTCATATAATAAAACAAAAAATATTAATAAACTTTGGGATTTACCTGTAACTCCAAACTTTTTGCAGAAGTTCAATGTTTGCTCTGAGAAGTTAAATGAACAAAATTTATTAAACGGTAAGTTTTAATTCAAAAGTCTTTTTGTCTGATGATTGGAAATATTTATTTATATCTTTAATTTTACAATTTTTTAAAGACTTTTTTATATATTACAATCAATAAGTCAGAGTGTTAATGAATATTTTATTGTGCAGTAATCAATATATCAAAGCTTACACCAACTTTGAAATCCCTTTGAAATCAAATCTTGGAAAAAAAAACATAAAATTCATATGAGTTTAAAGTTTTAACAGTTGCCGATGGTTCATTATTATTCATTATATAAACGTTTATTTAATTTTATCTAATAGACGAAGATAATACAATATTTCTATAGATGATATTATTTTTATAAATATTTGGCTACGAACCCTGTTGGAGAAAATTCTAAATGTTTTATGTAATTTGTTGTATAGTCTCTTAAGAATATTATTAACTTTATTGTTTCAAGATAAAGTTGAATTGTAATATATGCAGTTATTATTGGCGGCACGATGGGCAGGCATTGAAGTGCAACTTGGTGAACTGCAAAACACTTTAAATTTAATTATATAAAAATTTGAGTAAAAAAGATATGTTAATTAATGGTTTGCCTGAAGGAGTTTCATTGCCGCTAAAAGCAGTAGAGAATTCAAGTACTCTAGAAGAAAAATTAAAAGACAAGAAATACTAAAGCAAATGGTAAATATTCTTTTATGATCCGTTTATGCATTTTGTATGATATCTTTATACAATTTATATACTTTAAACAAAATACTCTTTGAAGGTTTTTTGTAAATGATATTATATATTAATTTAAATCTAAACAAAGGTAACTTTAATTATTGCCAGGTTGTATATTTTTGCAGGTTAGTTATTTGGGACAAATTAGAGTTAAAGACGAAGGAGATTGCAGATTGTGTATATTATTTACTAAGAATAGTTTTAAAAATGGCCTAGCTTTAAAATTAAACTATATAAGAAGAAAAATATTGATTGCATATGTTGCTATCGGTAAGTGGTTTATTAAAGTTATTTTTTCAGTTTCAATTTTGTATTACACTACTACTTTCAATTTTTTATGTTTTTTTTGGTGCATAACTAAACAAACAACTACTTTTTTTTGCAGAAGCTGTAAAGTGAAATAAGCATGACTTAATCTGGCATGTGATAGAGATGGTGGAAGAAAAGCTGATAGTGGTGGGCACCAAATATCATTAGCTAAACACGATTCAATAACAAGTAGCTCAACCAATATCTCCATAAATTTTATAGGGAATTTTATCTAAAACTTAATGTGTTAGTTTTTGGTTTATGTTTGGTCTTTGCAATATGTATATTTAACGGAGAAACTATGTGAATTAAATAAATAAATTTTTATACTAGTATCATACATTTTTGTTTTTATTTCTCTATAAATTTAATCTAGCGATGCAAATCATCTATTTGTAACAACGATCTAATGTTGGATAAAACTTTAGACTGATATGCAACATTTGTTGTTGAATTTAGTATAGATTTATAATAACATTTTTCTAACGTTGTATACAATATTGGCCCAATGTTGTATACAACTTTAGGCAAATATTGTAAACAACGTTGGGCCAATGTTGTATAAAACGTTGGGTAAAAGTTGGATACAACATTAGGCCAATGCCTAAACAATGATCAAACCTGCATTGGGCCAATATCGAGTTTCAAAGTTGGGCCAATGCATTACCATGCATTGGCCCAACGTTGGACTAATGTAAGCTTGCTATCGGGGTTGCAGTCATGTAAAGAAACATAATAACTTTGAACAATTGAAAAAACTGCACACAAATGAATTAAATTTTGCACAAGTAGATATTACTTATGTCAAGTAATTTTAATTTAAACTTTTTATTTTTGTTTTAGGTGCCTTAAGAAGACCTAACGATCTTGTCACAGAGCACCGCGGAAGAGCATTAAATGAGGAAGTTCACGCCTCCTATCTTAACCAATGGCATGAAATATGCCCAGAGCTCGCTTCGAACACTGGATCTCTTGCTTCCAAAATAAGCGTTCTAATCACTGCACCACGGCTGCTCAGGGTTAGGATTTAATTATTCGGTAATTTTTTATTGACAATTTATTATAATATTTATATTAAGATTATCATGATAATATTTTACTCCAAGTAATATTACTCATCGTCAATTGAAGAAATAATCATTCACATAAATGAATTTAAATGCACACAATTAATTCTTAGTTATGTTACTTTAAAATTCGAAATCAAATTTTTTTTTTACTGAATATTTTTATTTTATTTTTAAGTTAACAAATAAAAATCAGAAAATTGACTGTTAATAAAGAATTGAAAAAATATAAATACACATATTTGTAACAAAATATTTATTTATATAAATATTATTATATATACTATTATAGTATATATATATATATATATATATATATATATATATATATATATATATATATATATATATATATATATATATATATATATATATATATATATATATATATATATATATATATATATATATATTATTATATTATAATATTATTATAAATATTTATACAGCTTCGGCTTATCTACTCTGTTTTCCATAAACGTACCGTTAAAAATATATTTATCAATAAAAGTATATATAAAAATAGATAACAGTTAAAAACTAAAAACAATTGTTTAAAAATTTATCATTGATTTCAAGTTGTTGTTTCGTGTTGAATGCTTGTGGGCTATTTTTAAAAAATACTTTATAAAGTTTGAGATAATATAATTCAAGATTTTATGAACTTAACACATAAACTTTTACCTAGAGCTGAAGCAAACTCCAAAAACTTATGCGTTTATACTCATGTGAAAATGTTTAAAAAATTGCTATGATTGGAGCATGGGAACAAAAATACCCTAAACTTTCGGCCACAATGGCCATAAACGCGACAGCAACAAATTGATAAAAAAAATTTTTGACTATTCTTAACAAAAAATACATTCATCAACAAACTTTAAATTTTAGCTTTCAAAAGCTATGACTAGAAAATGACTAGATAACCATCTTTAATTTGAAGGGGTTACACATTTGTTACACTTGTTACAATCTATCATAATTTTTAAATGCAATGAGATTATTGTATGAAATTTAAAATTCATCAACAAATTTAAATTTAGTAGAAAATAGAAAAAGAAATATTTTATCGACTTGTCACTCTCACATTTTCGGCAGTTGTCAAAATTTTAGGGATTTTTTGTTTGCAGGCTCTTATCATCGCAACTTTTTTTTTGTAAATTAGACTTATTTGACGTAAGTATAAACATATAAGTGTTTTGAGTCCCATATCTGGAAGTTAGCTCAAATATCATAAAATGCTGCATCCACCCATGTGCTGAATTATTTTAATGAATTAAGGACAACCCTTAAATGCGTTGTGTGCTTTAAAACAAAGCTACGTTTAAAAATTTCTTTAAAAATAATTTCTAAGGGGTTGTTTTTAGCTCTTATTTTTTCCCACGACTCATAATATTGTTTCTAAAAATCTTCAAGAGTAAGTCAGTCTGGGTTTAAAATAAGCAAATTTACAAAAATTTCTTTTTTAATCTTTTTGATTAATAATCATTTTAACTAAGTGTCGTGAAAAGTTTCTTTTGTCTCCACCCGAGCCAGTAGCTCATAAAGACCAATAAAAACAATACAAATAATTAATTTTTGTGTCAAATAGTTTAATAAAATGATATAAAGATATTATAGTAACTAGTTATTCATTAAACATACTTAAACATAGATGCAATATGTAAAGTAACAAAAATATACATCAGTATGATATTATTATAACACAAAACATTTTAAACTAAAAAAAAGTTACTTACTCATTTCACATACATATCACTTGCATATTCTAACATACATATATTTTTCACATTTTTAAATAGATACCTTAAATACATATCTTTTGCATAAATTTGTAGGTTTTTGAAACAAATAGTGAGGTATTTCAGAAAAATAAAAAATTTACAATTGAAATCATACATTATTGATTACCTAAGTGCACTTCAATTTTTTAGTGGAAAAACAATCAATTGAATAAGAAAGTATTGTGACGGTTTGAAACTTTTTTAAAGCAATATTATTTATGACTTTTGCCACAGAAAACTTTAATGGTATTGAAAAATTATTATTTTTATTGTTTGACACACACATATGCAAATACACACAATAAATGACATTGTCAATTATTGTTAACAATTTTGAAGTTTATGCAACTTTATTTTATCAACTTATCGCATTGACCAAACTCTAAGTTGTTATAAGGTAGTTTTGATTTAAAAAAAGAAAAGAATCCCAATCATCGAAAAAATCGATTTTAATAATTCTTGTGGTTCAAGCTCAACTTTTCTCTGTCAATTTTATCTTCTTATTTAAACATTTCTATTTTTTTTTTAATTATATAGTCTAGATAGATTTATGTCTCATAGTTTCAAAGTGCTTTAAAAGTTATTCCTGCCCGAGAAAAAAAACGGCTAATATTACTCGGAACTGTCTAACTTCCTAATAGTCCTGTTAAGTGCGACCTATTCTGACTAATCCTATTAAGCTTTTGCCTAAAGAGTTATCAACGGAAGAAACTTCAACGAAAGATGTAGCGGAATGAACATCAGCAAGATTAATGTTATAAGCACTGATGACATATAAAGAGCTTAATGATTCTTCTGAAATATGATTGTTTCTATATGAGATCCATTTATAGACCACTTGTTTAGCGCGCGCTTGGTCGGTAAAAACAGTCAACAAAATTATAAGTTTATCAAAAAATATATATATATATACATATTTATTGCAGAAAATATTATAGCTTTATTAAGAAAAATAAAATCTTAAATAATTAAAAAAAAACAGTAAAAAATAGAGTTCAAATAAGTTTTATTATGTAAACAATAAAAATAAAATAACGATCTTCACAATTAATGGTGCTCGAATACAATTAAACTTTATCATCAAATAAGTCTTTTTTAACAAGCGATGATAAAACTGGTTCTCTTTGAGAATATTGCGAGAATGGGTAATTCTTATAAAAATATTTTCTTTTTATGAACTTTCCGACGATAATGCAGATAATCGCAACAAGCAGAAAAAATAAAACTATCATGCTAGCAATAAAGCCAACTTTTTCTCCATTATTCAAAGTGTCCACCCATGCGCCTAAAAAAGATTTAGTTTCAAATTAATTTTACTTTAAATGCCTTATCACAGACCCGAGTTTACATAGTAGAAACAATACTTAGTTTAAAAGAAAAAAAAAACTAATTTTATTTTCTTTCTAGAAAAACATTTGTCAAGTACTATTGTACTTGACAAATAAACTTGAGGATAATCGTTTTTTATTTACTTTTTAAAAAAAATTTTTGTGGAAGGGATGAAGTATCCCCATTAGGCTGGGGGAAAAAAAGTTTTTATCATAAATATTCATATATAACAAGAAAAACTGTTGTACTGCGCCTTCATATAAATAAAAGTAATTTGTGCAAAAAAAAAAAAATTTTTAATAAAAAATACAACTGCTCCGTTGTTTAAAATTCTAATAACTACGTTTTTGCGTGCTTGCTTAAAGGCAAACCTGGCAGCCTTTTTGAACCATTTCTCGTTATCCTATTAATCTGAAGTTTTGACTTTCGACTTTATATTGTTGACAATACATTCTATCAAATTTTGAGAGCTCAGACGGTGAAAGATCCAAGGTAACATCACAAAATCATTTCAAAGGATCCACTTTAAATTTTCAAAAAATATTTTTGATTTACAATTTAATACTTTATACATAGATCATAGCAGTATGAAAGTTCATTATTAAAAATTTAGATTAATAACTTTCTAAAATGAGGTTGGTTATTTAATAGCTGCACAATCTGTAAATATTTTATAGGTCATAAATTTTTTGATATATCAATATATTTTTTTAATAGCTGTATAACCTGTAAATATTTTAAATGTCATGACTCATTTGATAACACAAGTGTGAAAAGGCTTTGAGGCAGCACACGAAGGGAAAAAAATCAGGTTCAGACAGTTCAAGCTCAAAAACTGGTAAACAGATGGAGATATTTCCTTATCCGATATAAGCTGTATTTGTGAATTTTGATATTGTAACCAATGCTGACCAAAATAATTAATGCAGACCAAAATAGTTAATGCAGACCAAAATAATTAATGCAGACCAAAATAATTAATGCAGACCAAAATAATTAATGCAGACCAAAATAATTAATGCAGACCAAATTAAAGCAGATAAATACTAAGTAAAGCAACCGACAAGAAGACGGTAAAGCTTTTAATCTAAAGTTTTTAAAATAAAGTTTCAACAGCTTCAAACAAAATGATAATACATTTACTGATAAGTTTACTTCACTGTATTTTTATGGTAGTGATGATGGTACATTACCCAGGGAGAGTATAATAGATAAATAATATGCAATAGAGTATAATAAATAAATAATATGTGGGTAGTAAGAAAGAAGAGCATTATGAGTTGGTTGCAAAACATATTTTGCCAAAATCTGGTCAAAACCAAATCATTGATATTGCATATTGTCAGAAATTAACAAAGTTGGTGTATCTTTAGATATATGAGTTGCCAGGCTGTGATAGCACTAATGTAAATTCAGTTTCTAAAGGAGGAGTAATGTAGAACTTGGAGAAAGCAATTGGACATCTGCTACAATGATTTATTTGTGTTCTGCACACAAATGAACTTCCATTAAGGTATTTGTTTAAACGACTTGATGGCCCAACACAGTAAAAGTTCTTTTACAGGTTAGTCAGTAAAACCATTCAGATATGTAAGAAAAGTTGATATTATCAAACGGAATTCTCGATCATAGTCAAGATCAGCAGCATATGTAAAATCATACATACCAGCAGTATAGGTGCAATCATACATATAAGCAGCCTATGTACAATACCACTCATGCTCAGAGTAAAAAACGTAACCAAAGATCAACAGTATATTCACAATATCAGCAATTTTAGTTCAGACATCCTACTGCTCTAATCAGACATCCTACTGCTCTTACAGTTGTTGAAACATTTTCTTTGGTTGTTGATCTTGTTAAGCCTTACATTAAACGAAATGCACACTTTGCTTATCTTAAAAAAAATTTGCAGATATCCTCCTCAAAATAAACTCTCAAAGGCAATCAACAAATTTAGACAAGTACAAGAAATTGACTCAAGTGCTAATGCGTGGCATGATCTAATTAACGGAAATATTGTTTAAATTATAGAACTACAATTTTCATCACATATAAAAAAAATCCAATTAATTTTGTACTTATTAATAATGATGCTTACCCAAGCCAAACACAAAGTGTTGAATGCTGTGTTAAACTTGAGACCAACGCTTGTAACAAATTTCTTTATATAGCTCTGCATGTTAAAATTTATTCCAATTAAGTGTTAAATGTTTGGTTGAAAAAATAGGGCGCTCATACCTTACACAATTTTTTTTGTTATAGGTTTTTTTGCCACATTCAGTTGCACTATAAACCAGTTTTCCATAACAAGTTTATTTTCCCACCCAAACCTAGTCTGGTCCTAGGACTATGGTCTTACCTGTTCCGATAGGACATAATACAGCTTTTAAAAATATTTTTAAATAATGATAAAAACAAAAACTAACTTACAATTTTTTTGTTTGGTAGAAAAATATCCCTCCACTATGATATCTCCATTTTTTCCCAAAGCTAAAACAACCTTCAATTTAAAATAATTAATAACAATAAAGTTACAAATCTGATTAATAAATAAATAAGATACAGATGTGAATAATAAATAATAGAAATGTAAATAAAAGGTAAAAAAATAAAGTTTAAAAATTCGTTAATTTTATTATCATTGATCATTTTATTATTAATGAATTTTTTACTTTTATCTTATAAATTTTTGCAAGGGGGATCTAATATAAAACTTACTTTCATTGCCTGCATTTAGAAATCAATTCCTATTTTTTTTAATTCAATAAACATTCTTGTTTTGCATGTGTAATTATTTCAAATTGATCTTGTAGGCATTATATACAATTCTTGGTAATATTATTATAAGCATGTGCTTTTTAAAGGATGGAGCAACTCAATATAAAATTATCACTATTTTTATCGTTTAATTCCCATATGTATTTTGAAAGCATAATGTCTTTTTAATACTTTTTAATTTTATTGGACTGTTTATGGTTGGCAAAACGATTTTTCCATTTACTCACTGTTGAGCCAATATATTGTTTATCAGGTATATTCTTAAAGGAAACAACACATTTATATACCACATTTTTTGATAAACATTCTCCACTTTTTGTTTACATTAACAACTATTTGCTGTTTTTTCATTTGGTATTTTTTTGTTTAGCAAAGAATTGTGTGACCTTTTATAATTTTTTCCATAATATTTGTGCAGTTGTAGCTAACTTTATTTGCATTTCGATTAAAAATTTTATGGAATTTATTAGAGGGCGGGAAGCGTTTATTGACCAATTTTAAAAACAAATTTCCTATGTTAGGGGAAACATTTTAGTTTTATGGGGGTTTAAACAAAATTACATAACTAGTTCTATTTCGCTTTTTTGTGTTTTTTTTTTCATGGTCAAATTTTATTTCAAAATTTTGAAATCCACTTTTTTTTCAGAGCACCTTCAAAAATTCGTTCAAAGGAATTTGAAATTGAGATTTTTTTTAGAATTTGGGTTGGATGATTTGAGTAAATATTAATATACAATAATTCATCATTTGGTTTTTTTAAAGGCAGAGCTGTGGCTAGACTACCCCACACACCCAATTTTGGGGAGCGCAGCAAATTTAGGGATCTTTTTACAAATCTGAGGAATTTTTGTTATTTTAGTAATACCTAGTGAAAAATTTCTGAAATTTGGGGGCAATAATGACGGTTTATTTTGGGGTGAGCCTTAAACCCACTAGCAACAAGGCTGTTGAAAGACTTACATGAACTTTCATAGAGGTTAAATGTAGCATCAAGAAAATTCACATTTTTTTAATTTATGATTATTTTGATTTGAAAGCCCATATTTTTTTTATCGCAAAACCGTTTTAAAAAAATGACAAACACAATAGAAATAGTGCTGATATCAATATAACGACGTTAGATCTAATGAAAGAAAAAATAAGATATTATAATGGTTGTCTAATCACCAGTGTCGTAGAAGGATAACAGAAACTTAAATTTGTGTCTGCACATAGAGAAATATACAAAAAGTTTGAGCAATAAATTCTTATGTTTAGGGGTAGCTCAAGCGTCTCAAAGGTTAAGAAAACTATGAATTTGATGTTGACATCAAGATGAATGAATGGATTGATGAGTATTAAAGTAGAGACATCAGCAGCTAGAGGTCACTGTAAGGAGCACTTGCTGCTTGAGAAGCGTAGATCCAGGCTGTAAACCCATACTGCGAACGCACATCACGTAATCTCCGAAGAAGATGTGGCTTTATTACACGTTTGGAAAACTGGATCAATTATCAGTTCCATAATATGATGCCTGCAAGTCAGTGACAAGAACTCCTTCTCAAACTTAAGCTCTAGCAAAAAAAAACAACCAGCTATCTATTCAGTATTTGAGCTGGTTATGTCAAAAGTCGGATGCTGCTGACCATGCCCTATGTCTTCAATAGCTCCAAACGTAGAAGCCGCCGAAGCCTCGCCTGTTCTGGATATATGCTCGACAACTTGCAGTAAGGCTGAGTAACTGAAAAACTTCTCTGAAACCAAAACTGGCAGGCAGACCTTCTTTTTTCCAATTAAATCAGGAAACAGTTTTTCATCCCAGAGAACAAAAAGTAGATAGTGACCCAGAAATTCAATTAATATGTCTGCAGATCTCTGAATTAGGTGTTTCACTTTATGTCGGCTAATTGAGTCTCTGTTTAAAACAAATTCATCAATATTTTGTCCCAAGCTTTTGGCAGTTTCTGCTATAACAAAAACGTCCTTGCAATCTGACACTTTTGTTTAGTATAGAGCCGTTGCGAGCTTTGGAGTAATAATAACTCTTCGCTCCCTCTTTCTTTTTGGTGTCTGAAACGTGATGCCTTCAAAAGTCCCCTCACTCGCATTGCCTCCAGTTACCATCATTTCACCATCTTCAGCTGAGCTGTTTTCAGAACCAAATAGAATTTACTAGGGTTCTCTCATTGGGAGTCTCGCTTTCTGCTAAAACATTGCTATTTTTGTGATAGTAGCTGCTAATGATTATTTTAATGTGATGCTAAAAAAATCCAAGTGCCATTCGCGCAATGACATCAACATGCTGTCAGTTAATTCAGTTACAGAGCCACTTAAGAGTTATAGCTCGGCTTTAGATCTTGTTTTTGTTAAATTTTTTTTATGGATTTTTTTTTGTTTGAAATTTTTTGATTAATTGAGATTTTGTTTTTGTTACGAATAAAATTTTCGGTCAAAATTGAATCTGAAAGAAATATAAAATAACATTTTGTGATCATGAATTTTAATAAAAGTTATTTTGAAGAATTATATCAAAAAATCCAATTTATTTACTATTTGTAATCGAAACATTTAAAATAACAGTCGTTCAACTCACCAATGAATAAGACTCAAGAAAGACTTCAGCCACATCAATCGTCAATTTTACACAAACTTACTTTCATACAATTTGGAAATCGAGACAATTATTTCGGAGAGTTGTCCTAATTACTGAGAACAACCCTTTAAGCAACTAAACAAGCAAACTGCTTCAACAATTTTGCTTAAATGTTTAATCAGCATAACCATTGCAAACAGTGAACAAGTCAAAAAATTGTTTGGAATACAAATACAAATTCAAAAAAATTTCGCATTGTCAGCAAAATAATGGGTTGAATGGTATCTGGACGATTTTCCGGAAAAGAACTAAAATGATCGAATGTTGTAGGCATGATGATTAAATAAAGTGACAATAAGTTCCAAATTTATCACGAGAATAAGCTAGTATCGAGTATCAGCAGAATAACAGCTTTAGAGAGTCAAAAACTTTAACGTCATTGAGCAACCCCTAAACATTGCTCAATTGTGCTGATATTATTCCTGAACTTTTATTTCATATATACAAGTTAAATAAGTCGGTACGCGGAAATCGTGATTTACGGAGCCGATTTTTATGCTAAAATTTTGGTTCTCATTTTTTTAACACTTTTTAAGGCAGCGTGGGGCAAACGTATTTTTGTAGAGTTTTTTTTTAGAAACATATATACACATAGATACTTTTTTGAAAGGAGAAGAGCTAATCTTGACTTTTTCAAGACTTTTATGTATGGTTACTAAACGTTTTTATGGATTATTTTGCTCCTGAACAATTGATTGATGTTCACACATGGAATTGTTGTCAAACAAATGTCGATCCCCATTTTTTATTATCAAAATAGTTCTCTACATGCATCTTTTATTCACCTGCCAAATTTCAAAGAAAAAAAAATACCAGCAAATAGTTTAATTTATGTTAGATTAAGTTTACCACTTTTTTTAGGTAGTCCTAGGCAAACGTTATTTTGTGGTGGTTTTTATTAGAAACATTTATGAACCAAGACTATTTTTAAAAGACGAAAGGTTTATCTTGATTTTTTTATGACTATAATGTATGGTTAACATACTTTTTTATGGATTATTTTTTCAAAAATTTTGCATGAAAATTTGGTTGATGTTCACACAATTGTAGTCGTAGAAATGTCGATCCCCCTTTTTTTTCTTATTAAAATAATTTTCTACATACATTTCCTATTTACATGCCAATTTTCAACGAAAAATAAATACCAGCAAATAGTTTAATTAGTGTAGAACTTTTGGTACTTATTTTCGTTTTTTTGTTGTTGTTATTTTTTTCGGTAAGCGAAATACGGCGGCGGATAAGGGGGGCCAACTCTGAAAAAAATTATTGGAATTTTGTATTATGTTGATTATTATTATTAGATTAAAATTAAAATGCAAATTATAAATAAAAGTGTTTTTGATTCTCTAACAGATAGTAAGTTAATTTCTTTTATTTCATAATAATATAGTTAACTTATGTTTGAAACAAAATATAATGATAAATATAAAAACTTATTGTTTTTTTATGTTACATATAATAAAGAATGTTTCAGATAAAAACTCTTGCTTTTGAATAGATTGTTAAGTGATAGTATAAGTTGACAATTGATTTGACGACAGAGAACTGATTTGACGATTGTTACTTTTGTAACTTACTGTTGACAATTACATAGTGTTTTGTGTAATTTTACAATTTTTTTGTTATCTTTTTTCCAATTTACACAGTCTACCACTGGTAAATTTGTATAGGATAATTTTTAGTATTGATTTTAGAATTACAAATATTATCTGCAAAGAGTGGTAAGTTTAACATTTTTTTAAATTACTTCTTAATATGTATGCATTTCTGGACAATTGCAAATTTATTTTTTATTACAACTTTGTTAACCTTGAGGTACATCTTCAGCTGCTACAATTGGTAAGTTTAAAAAAACTATTATTTTCTAATCTGTTTATGCATGATGTATGCGTAAAACAATTATTTCTAATATGTGTATGCCTTTCTTATCAATAGCAAATAAAATTTTATTTTATTACAACTTATTATTTCATTTAGTTTCACAACCTTCTCTATAATCAGCACAACCTTCTGCTAAGTAAAATTATGATATAATTATTTTTCTGAATGATTATTGAATTCATAATATTTCTATTTACTTACACTATTTAATACATTTTTATTTTGTTATCCATCAAAGTGCAGTAGAAGTAAAATCAAGAGCAGTATTACTTTGATTAACATTTTTAAAGCTATAATTGATTTATTAGTCATTCATTTTATTTGTTCAGCCAATGACTTTCACAAATAGTTGTTATATATTAAATGTTACATAATACCATTCAGTACTAATCTATTTACAATTCAATGTCATTAGATCTGACATATGGTGTCTATCAGAAATATATGTATCAGCACCCTGGATCGACTAGCAGTCGCTCATTTTTATGATGGATCCAGTTGGGAGGGAATGATGGGGAATCATTTAGCTGGACTTATCATCCTCCTAACAGGGGTGCTAGGAGCTACAGCAGAAGAAAACTGTTGTAGAGAAGTTCGCAGGCGAAGACAGCATGGTAGCAGCTTTGTGGTGAATTGTGGCATACACAGTCATTAGGTACCACCTTTTTTTTTAAATTAAAAATTTATATGTAATATCATCAAGTTTGTTTTCCATTTTGTCTCAATTGTGTTCAAACATTTGAATTATTTATTTAAAATTTTTTTAGCCAAAATAATTTAAAAATGAAGCATTGACAAGTGTAATGGTTTTAATAAAATATTTTGTATGTTTTCAATGTGATTAAAAGTTGTAGTATAAAAAGTAGTCAAGTTGTACCTATAAATAGTTATAGACTTTTAGATACGATCAGGACTTTTTGAGGATTTCATAGCCCATATTAAATACAGTGCTAAATTTATGTGTAATATTTTATTGAGTTGATAAATATGAAAAGTCTTTTTTTTAAAAACATTTTTAAATTTCTGTTGACATTTTTTTCAAGCTTGAATATGAAGGGGGGGGGGGGAGGGGAAGCGTTAGTTGTGGCACACACCCCTTTGCTAACTAATGTAGTAAAATAAGCTTGTATACTAATTTCTTATTTTCAATAAACTCAATTTAAAATCTTTTTTCAAATCTCTTAAAAAATTTTTTTTTAGGTTGGAAGACTAAAGATGACTGGGGGGGGGGGGGGGAAGGAGTTAGGCGTGGCACATATCCCGCCCCTAATGTCAATTTATACACCACTTGTAAACACTGTAGAGTAGAAAAGTATAATTTATACTTTTGAACACAAAATATAATCAGTGTTTTTAAGATTAAAGTATTTATAAGAATGTAACATTTCACTATGAGGGTGTTAAAACGTAACAAAAACATCCACCCTTTTATATAAGATAGACCACTAATGTTTAAAAATGGAATGGAAGCGAATTAGAAAAACTTTTTGTGTATAAAGATAAAAAATTTGATCAGAAAAAACAATCTTTCAGATTAAAAACTTATTTTTTTAAGGGTTACGATAGTGTGCTGTATCCCCTTTGGCTCTCTAGACACCCCCTATATCTATAGACTAATATAAACTTGTAGCCTACTCTTACATCTATCTTTTGATACCAAGTTATAGACATTTGGATAAGATTTGACAAAGTTATAACAATTTCAGTGAAAAAAATAATAATTTTGGAACCAGTTTATTCAATAAACCCATATATCTAAAATTTGCGACTAAAAACATTATAACTTTTTTTTGAATTGTTTG